>NW_024082930.1:0-64801 GCF_003009895.1 Hyaena hyaena
ATCCCGGCCCGATTTTATCTTCCCCGGTTCGCACTCACGTTAGAAGGCTCTCTCAGTGGATTCTGCGTCTTTTTTCTCCCAATCTCTCAGGTTTTGTAAGGTTTCCAATGGCTTCAGATCTTTTCTGTGTGATGTATGGGCGCAAGTGCAAGTACGGAGCTCCTTACTTCTCCGCCATCTTGCCAATTCTCTCTGTTTTTATTATTATTTTGATTAAAGTCTACTCTATGTAGTAACCAATATGTTCATTCATAGGTGAATGAATAAACAATCTGTAGGACATACAATGGAATATTATTTAGTGCTAAAAAGAAATGAGACATAAAAAATAGTCTATTGTGTTCACATATACAATTCTTCTAAGTCAGTTTCTGCTTTTTTTACTTTTTTTTTGATAACAGTAATTATCTTTCTCTACCTTTACATTTTAAAACCAATGTTTATATGTCTTCAATAAGCAAGGGTATGCTTAAGCTTGCAGATCAAGATTTCAGACAAGAGTAAAATAACTTGAGGCACTTGAGTGGCTCAGTTGGTTAGGCATCCAATGTCGATTCAGGTCATGATCTCATCGTTCATGGGTTCCAGCCCCACATCAGGCTCTGTGCCAACACTTCAGAGCCTGGAGCTGGCTTCGAATTCTGTGTCTCCCTTTCTTTCTGCCCCCCTTCTGCTCTCTCTCTCTCTCTCTTTCTCTCTCTCTCAAAAGTAAATAAACATTTTAAAAAAAGTGAAATAGCTTAATGCAAAATATTTCCTATATGGCAGGGCTAAAACTATCCTTATTTTGCACATGCTACACAGGTCATGCAGATTGAAGATTGCTTCTTTTTTTTTTTTTTTCATTTTCTCAGTGCAAATCACTTTTATAGTTAAAATGGCAAGAACTACAGAATTGCTGCTTCAAAAGTTTATATTTTAACAAGCTCCACTTTTGAAATGGACATCTAATAGAACGACTTGCAGCTGATTTTCACTGCAGTTTTTGAACTATGACATTTCATTATTTAAGTCTTATGTTATGCTTTCTCAAAGACATTTTTTGCTACTTAGGTAACACTCTCTCAGTGTCAATAAATATGTTTTTTTTACAACATAACTTGTAAATTTAGTTCTGTACATTAAATTTGATGGGAAATTTTAGCATCATTTTGAAGAAATGATGCATCAACTTTTTCCAAGTAGTTTTAAGTATGAAATTATATGACATGACTACAAAATAAAGCTGATAGAATCCATATAAATTCATACACACAATGTTCATATACCGTGTAAGCTGTTCTTATAGCAACTTTAACAGAGATGGCAAGGGTTAGATGTAGGGGAAGAAAAAGTCTGAAGAACTCAGTCATACTTGGATGTGAATAGATCCAAGATGTGTAGAATTTAAATGCTGAGGAGTTCCACTCCTACCACTATCCAGAATCGTGAACAGAAATGCAATGGCTGAGTCCAGTGTAAGAATAGGTACATCCAAACTTTCTTCTTAATATGCATTTTAGTAATATTCATTGTTTCCCTTTATTGTTATCCATGGAAGTACTGCTATAAAGAGCATCAGATCTTTTAATATGAGAAAATTTTCTTCCAGGAAAGATAAAGCTTGGGGAAATATCTTAAATCTGCTACAAGACTGAAATGAAGCAGGCCACAGTTGAAATTTTATAGGAAGATACTATCTTCTCTTTTCTTCTTCTTTTTAAACATTGTCTTATATCAATGTATGTAGATAAATAAATTTTATTAAATGTTTCATCATCATTTAATGAACATAAGCAAGTCTACTGAAACTGGAAAGAAGGGAAAAAGTTACATTTACAAGATTAAGATTAAAGTTGAAATACTAATCACTAAATAAACTTTCCTAACTCATTTTTACAATTCCTGGGTATAAGATATTTTGTAAAAATTAATAACCACTTGACATAGATCATAAATATAGAAGATCATGTAAAAACCAGTTTCTTTCTCCCAGTAAATCTAAAGGCAGTGAATGATTATGTTTTGGAAAATAACTAAATTGTCTTTTCTTCACAAACTTTTAAATAATACATTAGGAAGGTAGTGGAAACCACATGTCTCAAGTACAATAAGATTATGGCAGAATAATTTGCACTGTTAAGTCATCAATAAAAATCAATAAAATGTGTCATAATGTCTGTATAGTTTTATGGATTCATTCTGTTGGAAACACATCCTTTTATAAAATTCCAAGCAGTGAACAACTCCATTTAAGTATGTTTTATATTGTCTATGATTATTATTTTCAACCGATACAGAGAAGCAAATTAGGGATAGGTTATATCTTCTTCTTAAATCTGCCAATATTAAAATTTAGATTGATACTTATCTAAGAGCTCAAAGTTTTGCATAAAGTTAGTTTCATTTCTGTTTTAAGAAGATTAGATTGTTTTGTAATTCTTCAATGGGGCCTATAAGCAATGAAAGTGAGGTCTTTAAAAAAAAGAAATAGCTCAAGAAGTTTACTATTTGGCTCAACTATTGCCACTGTTGCTACTGGAGGAGGGAGTAACTGTACCCTATCTTCCACTGCCCCCAATGAATTTATGTTCTTTATTATGTTCCTTGCATCCCCACAGGACTTCCAGTGATAACATTAAAATAGCTCCATTCACTTAAACTCAAAATTATGTATTGCTAGCCCATTACATGACAGGCATAAAACTAGGCCCTTAAGATTTTTATAAAGGTAAAGAAAAAAAAATTACTGGTAAATGGGACACAATTCTTGTCTTCAGAAGGCTTATGGTCTAGAAGTAAGGACCTAAACTTCAAATATGATGACTGCAAAGATAAGATTTCATTCAAGAAAGTACATCATTTGCATGAAAGAAAAGTGATTATTCTTTCTGGTGGAGTTGGAGAAAGAGATGATTATTATAAAAGAATGGGTATTTGGGCTGGACATTGAATAAGGAATTGAACCTCCCAAGTTAGTCAAAAAAATGAAAGAATGTTAAAGCAGAAGGAAAGGCATACATAAAGCCCAAGAAGATGAACTTATACTCGTTTTGATGAATTTTACATACTGTGAACTCACCAGAACATTAATTATCAAGGGCTAATAGAAGTTGTGGCTTAAATGTTGATCTGGAAAGAATTCTTTGAAAAGACAGGTGGTAAATATCTTAGATTTTTCAGGCCATTAAGTCTGTATTACAAGTACTCAACTCTGCTGTTATATCAGGAAACATCTATAGGCCATGTGTAAAGAAATGAACATACTATATCTTAACAAAACTATTTTCATAAACAGGCAGCGGTCAGGATTGAGTCTACAGACTGTAGTTTGCTAACTGCTAGGGCATTATGCTAAGTGAGATAAGCCAGACAGAGGAAGAAAAATACTTTATGTTCTTTCTTCTATGTGGAATCTAAAAAAAGCTGAAATCGTGGAAATAGAGTGGCAGGTGTTTGGCAAAGACTACGGGGTAGGGTAAATGCAGAAATATTGATCAAAGAGTATGAACATTAAGCTGTAAGTTTAGTGGGTTCTGGGGACCTAATGTACGGCATGGTGACTATAACAATATTGTATTACATACTTGAAAGTTGTTAATTGAAAAGATCTTAAATGTTATCATCACACTAAAAAAAAGTAATTATGTGAGGGAGTAGAGATACTAGATAACCTTGTTCTTGTTGTCATTTTGCAATATATACGTATCAAACCATCTTATATACCACAAACTTATCTATGCAGTCAAGAATATCTTAATAAAGCTGGGGGAAAAAGAATGATATATATAGCGCTCTGAGGAAATAATGCTTGCATTTTCCAAAAACTAATTTTGTATTTAAGAAATATGTTTTACATCTAAAAATTCTGTTTAAATTCTTTGTTTGTTAAAAAAACAAAAAACAGGGGCGCCTGGGTGGCTTAGTCGGTTAAGCGTCCGACTTTCGCTTAGGTCATGATCTCGCGGTTCGTGGGTTCGAGCCCCGCNCTCCCTCTCTCTCTGACCCTCCCCTGCTCACGCTCTCTCTCTCTCTCTCTCTCTCCCCTAGAAATAAATAAAACATTAAAAAAATTTTAAAAATAAACAAAAAACAAAAACCAAAAACATGATAAAGTGACAGTGCCTGTGGACCCGAGATTATGTTTGAAGGGTTCTTTCCATCTGAATTATTTTCTCTAGACCAAAAAAAAAAAAATGTTTTAGGTTAAAATAAACATCTATTAGCAAAAACTGAGCTAGAACATGTTTATAAAATATAGGTTCACAATCCTTTATGTATATTTCTAAAATGTAAAAAGATCTTCCTGTATATTGGACAGAATACATGACCTGATTAATTTATGGAGAAATTTAGCATGAAATAATGAGGTTATTAAAATAATATGAGATTATAAAAGAATTTCTGTATTGTATTTAAATACATAATGTTTCGGGGCACCTGGGTGGCTTAGTCGGTTAAGCGTCCGACTTTCGCTTAGGTCATGATCTCGCGGCTCGTGGGTTCGGGCCCCGCGTCGGGCTCTGTGCTGACTGCCAGCTCAGAGCCTGGAGCCTGTTTCAGTCTGTGACTCTCTCTCTCTCTGACCCTCCCCTGCTCACGCTGTCTCTCTCTCTCCTAGAAATAAATAAAACATTAAAAAAATTTTTAAATACATAATGTTTCTTTAAATATGCAAATTTATTTTTTAAATTTATTTAAATATGTAATGTTCATATGTTTTGCTGCAGAAATACAAACACATTTGATTACAGAGTATTCTTTAACATTCCAGAATCTTCCAATGATGCTATTATATATTATGGTGTATGTTATATTTTGCTTCTTAAAATTAAAAGAAAAGTTAATGAGTAGCTCTTAAGAGACTGTAGTGAATATGTGCAAAAGATTCTAAAAAATTTTTTGTACAAAAAGGAATTATAAAGAGCTTGATCGTTTCTTTATGTCCTTCCTGTTTGAGCTCCAGACCTAATAGGGGCAGAGATTTCAGGAATCTTACATGCTTGCCCCACATCTTCTACCTTCCTGAGTGGAGAACATACTGGAAGCCACTGTTTCCTCCATTTCACCTTTTAAGGTTCAATCACCATTTAAGAACTATGCGTTTTTCCAGAAATCCCTCTCACTCCCAATGGATTGAAGCTATATGAAAGCCCACATTACTCCTGTCATTGCGGAAGCGAGAGTTTTTCACAACCATATTACAGGAATAAAATAATCATGCATCCTTCAAACTATGAAGGCATTTGCCATAAAGTGCCTTCATCCTGGTCTGAACCCCACCACCCTTATTTCTGTGATGGTAATAGTACCTGAAACTCCTCGGTTTTTCCAAACTTACTCCCAACAGTCTGTTCTCAATACCACAGCCAGGTTATTTTCTTAACTGTGAGTTGAGCTGTGTAAATCTTCTACTTAACACCTTGTAATGGTGCCCCTTCTTTCTCAGAGTAGAAAATGAACCCCTTACATCAAAGTGTCCCTTATGGACCGGTTGACAAGTCACTCCTCTAAAGTTATCTCCTAGTATTGTCATTAACCTCCGTATTGGTGTTCCTCTCACACAGCTCAGAGACTGCAAGCCTATCCTCTCTTCCTTGAATGTTCTTCCCCATTCTATCTACTAGAATACTATATCACTATTTTCAATCTTTGCTGAAATATCATTTTACAATAAAGTCTATTCAGGCCACCTATTTCAAACTGCAACAGTCTCCCAACCTTACCAGCTGCTCTTTATCATTTGCACAACAAATCTTTCTAGTCCTGATGTTTTTCTTTAGTGCACAGCACATAGAATCTTTAAAATGGCTATGTAATGTATGTATTCTGTATGCTTAGTGATAATAAAGGCAAACATTCTAGTCCATTTTGTTCACTGTTAGATGGTCAGTTCCTAGAACAAGATCTGTCTCATAGTAGACATGCACATCCATTTCTTGAATGATTGATTGATTGATTAGCATATGATATAAATATTTGATGAAATTATACAACAGGGTAATTGAAGTATGTGATTCTTGGAAAACAGTGGATAATCAGGAAATCTGATTTTGTTCCTTGTTCTGTCATTACTTGGCTATGCTAATTAGCCTTGGAGAGGTCACTTAGTATAGGTATCAGTGACACATATTATCAGTTAAAAAAACAATAGCAATGAAGAGAACGTTGGACTAGACTATTTCCAATTTCTTTCAGATTTCCCACTCTATTATCCATGAATATTCTATGATTTTCTCATACAAACAATTAGAGGTAGATGTGCCTTAAATGTTGAACCACCAAGATATTAAGAACTATTTGGAATGTATAACAAATAGTAAAAATTGAAAGAATATTTATTGATGTAATTAATTTATAGTTTAATTTTGTTTTTCTAAGTATGCAGGTGGTAGATTTATGATTGAATTGTAGAATATACTTCTAGGAGTAAAAAGAGAAATGTCTTTCACTGCCATTTCCCTACTGTGGAAATACAATAGGGTAGCAATAAAAACACAAAGTCCAATAATGGGTCACATTATGCTAAATGCAATAAGAAATAATCTTTGTGGGACCATGGAAAGGACAGATCTGGAAGTAGGTCATTGGAGAGAAATTTATTTTTACTCTTGTTAGTTTGACAAATGCATCTGGAGTTGGAATGGATATTGACTTCCAGAGAATGAAGAATGACATACATATTCATAGAATTTTTCTTTTTCTTTTTTGTAAGTTCATTTATTTATTTTGAGAGAGAGAGAGAGAGTAGAGAAGGAGAGACAGAGACAGAGACAGAGGGAGAAGCAGAATCCCAAGCAGGCTCTGTGCTTAAAGCACAGAGCTTGATGCTGGCCTTGATCTCACAAACCATGAGATCATGACCTGAGTTGAAATTAAGAGTCAGACGTTTAACCATCTGAGACACCCAGGCACTCCCCACATAATTTTTCTGATGAGAATAAGATGCTGATCCAACAATAAAATAAGGCTGCAACAGTCAATTTCTAACATTTATGAAATTTTACCTTCTGTATATACATGGTAAGTAGAAGAGGATATGGTTGTATGTTAATGCATATTTTACTACCAAGTTAAAAATGTCCACCTTTTTAATTCAGATAGACCTTAAAGACTGAGAGGAGGATTATATTAGTCATATTGGTTACAGTCTCATAATGAGGAAAAAATTGGAGGCTTTAATTTAATATCAATATTCAAGTACAGCTAAAGGAAACCAATATGGTAAATAAATATGTATAAAGGAGTATGTAGCATTTATTAAAATGTATTCAGAAAGGTGATATGTAGTATAAAGTTAATCTAAAAGACATTTAAAAATATTTTAATGTTTATTCAGTTTTGAGAGACAGAGACAGAATGTGAGCAGGGGAGGGACAGAGAAAGAGGGAGGCACAGAATCTGAAGCAGGCTCCAGGCTCTGAGCTGTCAGCACAGAGCCTGATGTAGAGCTTGGGAAATCACAAACCATGAGATCATGACCTGAGCCGAAGTCTGATGCTTAACTGATTGAGTCACCTGGGCTCCCCTAAAATATGTTTTTAAAGAGCAATTTTCTCATCCACGTATCAAGTGGTTAACAGTAATTCCTTAAGAAATTTATATTTCTACATCAAAAATAATGTATACAATGTTACAATAGTTCATATTACCTATAAACAAACTTGATTTATTATTTTTATATATATGTTTATACTAGACATATGTATAATCTACTACTCGGTTTGAGTTTTATGCAAATAAAGATAAAGACTTGGATGAAACATATTAACCCACTAACACTTATGCAACTGCTTGAATGGTCTTTGAACGATACTTGAGAATTAGTTGAGTTGGTAGTAAATGAAGTCTAAGGAAATTCTGAATAAGGCTATATTCTTTGGATAAATCCTCTTATAAAAACTTTATTATACATCAAATGTGGTTTTTATGTTACCCAGGATGTTCTATTTGCATATTGAGTTTTAACAGTAAATTTTTAGCTTAAAACAGCTTGAGTGCATTTTAAAATTGAAAATACTACTCATACATTTCTTATTATTTAGGATTGTGCATCAAACATTAGAGAAGGCAGGGTCAGAAAATCCTCTTAATGCACATTCAGGTTATAGTTGGCGTAGCTTCTGAACAAATAGATTTATTTGTTCAGAATATAGATTCATGTATCATAATGTAAAATGAATCATAGTAGGTAAAAAGATCAACATATTTATTTTAATATGTTAATTAATATTTGCATAAATAAAGTAACTTAGTTAATAACCATGAAGAAAGATATGTTTATGCTAGTTCATATGCAGTCCATCATGACAAATAAAATATGTTTAGAAGATTATTGCACATAATTTGATTTTTTTCTGAGGCTTTCATTTTCTTTCCTCTGGTGGAAGAGTTTTAGTTATTAATTTCCATAACTAACTGTCCCACATCTATGTGAATCATTAAGGGATGATCAAAGGGTGTGACTGTATCTTAGCTATAAACCTGTTTCTTTGTTCTGGGCTTCTGGGCTGGGATGTGGAGCCTGCAAATGACATTTCTCTGTTAACAGTGAGCTCCTGGTAGGTACTGCATTGGGAGCACTAGAGGGAAATCAAAAAGGTAGGAGTGGGTGGAAGAATCTACCCCTTTATGCATGTATACAGTATCTTTTAGCTTTGCCTTAGTAATGCCTTACTCAGCAGCAACAGAGCAGCAGTTCATTTTATTATCCAGTTGCTTTTACTGTTTCCAAGATTTGTCTAATTACACCGGTAACAGTCAGCCAGGACCCGCTCCTGAGAAATCTGAGTCCCAAAGCCATGGACTTCTTCCACAAATTTAGATTATTAAATCCAGACTCTTCCCTTTATTTACCCTGTTCTAATGAGAGCAGATACTTTACTAATTTAATAAATTTCTGACTGCTTAATTTTCCCTATTCCTTTGCATCCATGCAAAACTTGTGTAACCAACTCCCTGTAATGGAAAGCTTGTGTGGTTTCTGTTTTCTTCATGGAAACTTGGTTGATATAAAGATGTGTATTATTAGTGAACCTCCTAGAGAAATTCTCTCTTCAAACACTGATTATAAGAAACCTGAAGAATTTTCTAATATCAAGTGTTAACATAAAAAATGGCTGACTTCTGGTCTAGATGAGATGGTGGGGATCGGTCTCCCTTCTCCTCTCTATTAAGTGCAAGTATAAGTCTAAAGGAAACTCTGAAAGAAAGAAAGAAAAGATGAACTGGTTAGGTACTCCAGGACAAGAGAGAAAATATAATGTCAGGGCATCTTAACCCCTCAGTGGAAGACTCAGGCTGATGTTTCCTGAAACCCAACATAGCAAAAGAACTGGCCAAGGTAGGGTTCATTATACCACATATCATACATATTAAGAGATGCCTAGTCAGGAAGATATTCCTCATTCCCACAGCATGGAAAATACCTTTTGCCACCTAGAGAAACTCTTTCTACTCCCTCAGACAGGACCAGTGTGATTTAGTGTGTGTCTTACTAGCAGCAGTAAAACCTAGCAGAGCAAACTAAACAAAACAAAGATCTAAAAAATAAATTGTCATTTGAACTATCATTAGGCAAAGACTAGTGTGCTAAACCTAAGCAGAAAGACAGTCTGCTACAATAAATTATTTATTTATTAATGCCTAATTTTTTATAACACTTATTTTTGAGGGACAGAGAGAGAAAGAGCATAAGTAGGGGAGGGGCAGAAAGACAAGGAGACACAGAATTGGAAGCAGGCTCCAGACCCTGAGTTGTCAGCACAGAGCCCAATGTGGGGCTTGAACCTATGAACCATGAGATCATGACTTGAGCCAAAGTTGGTGCTTAACCAACTGATCTACCCAGATGCCCCAATAAATAATTTAAATAAGACTCAAAGTGTACTAATAGACAAAATTTTAAATGTGCATATGAAAATTACCTACTATATCAAGAATGAGGAAAATCACAACTAGATTGAGAAAAGACAATGAAATAATGCAAATACTGAAATGGATCAGATATTAGAATTCTCTGACAAGATTTTAAAACAGCTGATATAAAAATTCTTTAAGTGTATTTTTTAAGTTTATTTATTTATTTTTGAAAGAGAGAAAAAGAAAGAGAGCAGAGGAGGTTGGACACAGAATTGCAAGCAGGCTCCGAGCTGTCATGCTGGATGCTGATGAGGGCTTGAACTCATCAACAGTGAGATCATGACCTGAGCTGAACTCACGAGTTGAACACTTAACTGACAGAGACACCCAGGCATCCTGTTATAAAAATTCTTAAACAATAAATTATAAATTATCTTGAAACAAATGAAAATAGAAAATTTGAGTAAAGAAATAAAAGTATAAAAATAAGTAAACAAATTTTAGAACAAATGTAATAACAGAAAAAATAAAACTTGCTATATAAGCTCAGTGGTAGATAGGATTTGACAGAAGATATAATCAATGAACTTGAAGACAGAGCAATAGAATTTTTCCATTCTGAATAATAGAGGGGAAATACAGACAGGAAAAAAAAATGGGCAAATCCTCACAAGCCTGTAGAATAATAACAAAGTACCCAATATTTGTGTCATTAGAATTCCTTCCCCTGCCCCTAAGAAAAAAAGAAAAGGAGAATGGAATGGGAAAAGTATTTTTCAAAGTGGCTGAAAATTTCTACAATTTGATAACAGACATAAGTGTATAGATTTAAGAAGCTGAGTGAATCCTAACTAGGATAAATCTGAAGAAAATCATACTAAGACATATCATAATTAAACCTTTAAAAGCTAAAGATAAAGAAAAAAATTGGAAGATAGGGAAATACCAAGCTGAATGACAGTATATTTTTCATTTGAAATCATGGAGGCAAGAAGGAAATGACACAACATTTTACAGGTGCTGAAAAAATTGTACCATCAACCCCAAATTCTATATTCAGTGAAAAAACCCATATTCTTCACAAATGAAGAAAAAATAATGACAAACTCTATATAGGTATATAATTATTATATACTATATAATTATTATATTATAGTATAATATATATTATATTATAATATGTATTATGTATATATCAGTAGCAGACCTACTGTTAAAGATTGACTAAAAGAAGTATATCAAACAAAAAATAAATGATAAAGCAGTCTTAGAACATCAAGAAGGATGTATGAACAGTAATATGGGCTCACTGAATAGACTATAGTACTCATAAGTTTAAAATATGGTATTCGAGGGGCTCCTGGGTGGCTCAGTTGGTTAAGTGGCCAACTTTGGCTCAGGTTATGATCCTGCAGTTGGTGATTTTGAGCCCCGCATTGGGCTCTGTGCTAGTAGCTCAGAGCCTGGAGCCTGCTTCAGATTCTGTGTGTCCGTCTCTCTCTGCCCTTCTCCTGCTGATGCTCTGTCTCTCCATGTCTCAAAAGTAAATAACCATTAAAAAATGTTTTTAAAAATCGTATTTGATAATTGAAACAATTATAACATCAATTTGTATTTAAACTGGGGAATGCGAAGGGATCTAAGCAAAGTGGTAAATATTCTTACCAATAGATTGTAATAAGCCACACAGGCATATAGTAATGCTCAGATATCTACAAATTTTACAAAAAGATACACTCAAACACATTGAAATAAATTAAGATTGAATCCTTAAAAATGCCCAAGTAAACTATTTGAAAACAAGTAATTAGAGGCAGATGTAAGCAGCTCTGACTTAACAATTATCCTCAAGGTAAATGGTACAATAATTAAAAGGCAGAGATTGGCAAGGAATATTCCCTCATTACACACACACACACACACACACACACACACACACACACACATACACACACACTACCAACCGTACCCTGTAAATAAGAAACTTCAAATGCATTGGCACATTGGCATTGATATATTGAAAATGAAAGAATGAAATAAGATAATCATTTAAATATTAGTAAAAAGCAAGAGTGACTGTTATTAATATCAGAGAAAGTAGACCTCAGAGGAAAGAATAAATACTATTCTTTATAGTAAGACAAAAAGAACATAACATGCTGATAAAAATGCACAATCAACAAGGATCCTGATGTGTAACTATCCTAATGCATGCACTAAAGCAGAGCCTCAAAATAAATCAAGAAAAAACTGATGGAGATAAAAGGAGTAGACAACCCAAAATTATAATTGAGAACTTTGACACCCCATTCTCAGCAACTGATAGTAATAAGAAGTGATAGACAGGAAGTTAGCAAGGAGACAAAAAAGGTTAACAATTCCTTATGCATGTGGCCATTAAATTACAATATGTGGCAGATATGTCAAAGACAAGTATAAATGAAAGTGAAATAATATATAGGATACTTTTAAGATATTGTAAAGCTTTTTTTTCTGAAGGAATGTAAAATTAATACTACAAACCTTAGTTAATGTAGAATTTTTGGAGAATTTTTCTTAATAATGTTTGAGGTCAAGGGCGCCTTGTTGACTCAGTCCAATGAGTCTGACTTTGCCTCAGGTCATGATCTCATGGTTCCTGTTGCGAGCTTTGCTTCAGGCTCTGTAATTTCAGCTCAGAGCCTGGAGCCTGTTTCAGATTCTGTGTCTTCCTCTCTCTTTGCGCCTCCACCACTCACACTCTATCTGTATATCTCCTCTCTTTGTCTCAATAATAAATAATAATAACATTAAAAAATGTTTGAGGTGAGTAGAATTGGCTTTTGCAAATGTGTTACGTGTGTGTGTGTGTGTGTGTGTGTGTGTGCATAAACACAGAGACTGACATTCTAGAAACTGGGAATGCTGTGTAGATGCTTATAGGTCATGGTTGAAAAGTATAAGAATATTATGAGAGATTAAGACATTCTTCCTAGCTCATTCTCAATTTCTTGACCTACTATTCAAAATAGGAGTTTATCCATGATTCTTTATCAAGTAAGTACTCAATACAAGTATGCTTTTGATTTTGGAGAGCTATCTTGAGTAGATTTGTAATCTGATCTCCAAAAATTCAAGCAAGTCATATTAGTAACATATTGATTTTTATCTATTAGTAATTTAACCATCCTTCTTTCTATAAAAAAGTCTTTATAGGATGATGTGTTTACCAAACACTTATATTAAAAGTAATAAATTTCCTACAACATTTTTATATTATTGGATGGTTGTGTTTTGGATACTTTATTTTATGATGTCAACATTGAACTGATCCTTGTGTCACGTTCATGTCACTTTCATTCCATTCATTTAATTAGATAAATGTCTTGAGTCTTCTGTGTTAGCTGCTGGATAATAAGAGCTCTTGAATAGAAATACCGCCAATAAATTTGTTTGCAATGGCAATAATTGAATAAAGTAATGCTGTTACCTTTGTTTATTTCTTATTGTTAATAGGATTAGTCTCTTCCAATAATACAAAAGCATGGAGACTGTAAGGCAAATGGAGAGACAGGAGGAAAGGGAAGAGGAAGAAAGAGAAAATGTAATAACATTATGCCTATAATGCCTCCTTTCTTCCCGATTTTAAAATTTATTTCCTCTGATTCTTTCAAAAAGTTGCATCTCCTCAGTAAAAAAGGAGGATGGAGAAAGAGACAGCTGCATGTCTCAAAAGCATTCATAGTTGGAGGCTAAGTGCTTTCTGACAGATGCCTTCTCTGTAAATAAGAATTAGGCCTATGGTTTATAATAGGGGATAAGATTGGGAGGGAGAGGCAAAGGTAGTGGTCAGAGGTTTAGGAGAATAGAGAATGTGTGAATTCACTGTAGTGGAAAGCACCAGAGTGAGC
This sequence comes from Hyaena hyaena, assembly GCF_003009895.1. Classification (NCBI taxonomy): domain Eukaryota; kingdom Metazoa; phylum Chordata; class Mammalia; order Carnivora; family Hyaenidae; genus Hyaena; species Hyaena hyaena. The sequence continues at coordinate 13,731 of NW_024082930.1, forward strand.
TAATTTAAAAGAGAACAAGACAGATGAAACAGTGTTGAGTTCCCAAATGAAACAGATACCTTAAATTATTTTGATGAGTATATGTGCTGCTGAATGACTTATTCAAGCAGGAATCACACCCACCATGTCAAAATGGGGGCTTTTCCCAGGTTAGGGTTTAGCAAGAGTCACTAAATCAAATGAAAGTAAATCAAAGGACTGTAGGGTAACATAAAATAAGTGACTGAAAATATCATTTTAACAAAAAATATGTGCTTTATTACAGTTCTCTTTAAAATCATTTTAATCATCATTATCTGAAAAACCAGTCCTTTCAATTCTATACAATGCAATCACACTCTGTCCATTAAAAAAAGTACATGGAAAGCATATATTTCTTGGTCTCCTGTATATGATTCCTAATCTGTCTTAAAATTGACATTATAGAGTATCATTCTTGTTAGGATGCATGTTTTCAACTGTCAGATTTTGGCATTGAAGTTCCTACTTATTCCTCTTCAAACGTATGCTTGTCATTTAAAATCTAGAAAATGATGTTGAATCTTAAGGTGGAAGGCAAGCTCTCCTTACCAGCTCCTCTCGAAAATCTGAGCAGCCTTTTATTTTTAAAGAGACACTCTTATTATGGAGCTTGTTGGGATTTAACCTGAAACCATTCCCAGAAGTTTATAAGACAACAGTAGTCAGAAATAAACACATTTATTCTAAATACGAGAGGCATTTTCCCTAAGGTTCTTTTGACAGTAGTTTTTGAATGCATGATCTGATCTCAATAATAATCTCAATCAAGTAAATTTACAAAAATGTGTCACACAGATTTTTATCACCTCCTTGAAGTGTGAGTCACAGTTACAACTGCTAAGATCTGTAACAGAAAATAAAAAGGAAACATTTTGATGACTGATTTATTGTTTTGTGTTTTCTGAGTTGTTATTAATAATCTTTAAATACAGACATAAAGGCTCATTCACACTACTTGTGCCAAAGGAGAAGAAAATGAAAATTTACATAAATACAATTGAAATATTCTCTTCAGTTTGGTTTCTTTTTAGGAAATGGAATTAAAAAAGTTTTAGTCCTCAGCAAGAACCTCGGAGAGTAAACCATTTCTTAGAATTAACTTATATGTTGACCTTTGTTTTATTTTTTATTCAGAAAAAATATTGCTTGAAACTACTGCTAGTATTCACCAACATCACATAAAAATAAATAGTTGGGAGGAATATTTTCAACATTGCTTGTAAAAGACTATCAAAAAATAATTTAGACATTTGTGGAATGATGGGTTACTACTAATCAGACAAGTATTTACTTGAAGCTAATTTCATAGCCAACTGGCCTATAAGTACGTGAAAAACCACTTTCCACATAGTAATCAATTTTGTCACAGGTCTGTAGATCTCTCAGCCCACTAGATTGTCATGTCCTAGAAGATATAATATAACTTTCACATGAGCTAATTTGGCCAAGAGGATTTATCTCCTCTAATTTATAACGAAGTCACAACAAACACAAATTTATTTGTGCTTGTCTATTTGCGGGGTCAGACAAGACACAATTGTTTTCCCATCCTTTCTTACAGTAACTCATTTGATTGTCAGGCATTCCAGAATATTTTGAACAAAGAAAGAAACTGATATGTTATTGCTACACGATTTAATGTGATTCTCAATTCTAAAATACAAGAACATTTTTTCACAGATAGAGAACAAGAATTGTGTTCTATCTGTGTGGTAGTTTCTCCAGAAGTCTCTGCCATTCCACCCTCTGCTCTGCCACTGATGAGGCATAATTCAGAAGTGATATGCCCTCGGCTGGTACTGATATCCTTCATGTTCCTAGTTGACATGATGCTGATCAAAGTTTTCACATTAAGAATGTGAGTTTAGGGGAGCCTGGGTGGCTCAGTCGGATGAGTGTCCGACTCTTGTCTGACTACGATCTCAGGGTTCATGGGTTGAAGCCCTGCGTCTGGCTCTGTGCCGCCAACTTGGAGCTTGGAGTCCGCTTCAGATTCTGCATCTCCCTCTGTCTTTGCCTTTCCCCTGCTGGCACTGTGTCTGTCTGTGTCTTTCAAAAATAAATAAAGCATTAAAAAATTAAAAAAAAAAGAGGGGCGCCTGGGTGGCTCAGCCAGTTAAGTGTCGGGCTTCGGCTCAGGTCATGATCCTGTGGTACCTGAGTTCAAGCCCTGCATCGGGCTCTGTGCTGACAGCTCAGAGCTTGGGGCCTACTTCTGATTCTGCGTCCCCCTCTTTCTCTGTCCCTCCCCTGCTCACACCCTGTCTCTGTCTCTCAAAAATGAATGAATGTTAAAAGAAAAAAATTTTTAAAAAAGAATGTGAGTTTAGGGGTACCTGGCTGGCTCAGTCGGTGGAACATGCAATTCTTAGTCTTGGGGTTGTGCGTTTGAGCCCCAACATGCGGTACTGAATTTACTTAAAATAAAAAAATTAACAACAACAACCAAAAGCAATATGAGTTTACATCAGCTGCATTAGAATATTGAACATTTCTTCACAGGCTTTTGGCTGAGTCTTCAAAAGATTTTACCTAGTTAGGGCAATTTAATATCCAGAATTTGGATGCCAATCTCATCTGTCATCTGTGGTTATTCCCACCCTTCCATTCAAACGCATATATACTAACTAAGTGCTGGTGAATCCCGGTAGAATTTTCTTTTTGTTGTTTAAAATTTCTTGCCTGTGACTCATCACAAAACTGCTCTTTGAGGATCCTGTCTTTCATTCTTTGTATAGGATAGGTTCAGCATCATGTTGAGTGAGAGCATTTTAAATGCTGGGAGGCATCCTGCAGGCTTGGACCTGAAACTTTGCCTACTACTGAAGTACAATGATCAGAGCTAATGCTGGTGAAACTGAGTAAAAGTCATGGCCTCATATTTTCGCTTTTGGTTACATAGTAACACTGACTTACAGAACTCTGTTTGGTCTGAGATTGATGCTACATCTGTCAAAATATTTTGTCTCTCATATACCCATAATCCCAATAAACCCTGGTAGAGAAGAGTATCTCAGTGCTGTATAGTTGCTTAGAAACAGATCTCAGAGGAATTGGGGGACTGACTGAGCTAAGATTCAAACACATCGATGCCCATATCCAGAGAGAGAGATCTATGAGCAGAGAAGAAAGAGAATACACAGAAACAAGTTGAATTTTACCCTCTTTAAAATAAAGGTGTAAGATGGGGTGCCTGGGTGGTTCAGTCAGTTAAGCGGCTGACTTCGGTTCAGGTCATGATCTCACGGTTCGTGGGTTCGAGCCCCGCGTCGGGCTCTGTGCTGACAGCTAGCTCGCTTCGGATTCTGTATCTCCCTCTATCTCTGACCCTCCCTGCTCACGCTGTCTCTCTCTCAGAAATAAATAAAAACATTAAAAAAAAAAACAAAATAAAATAAAGGTGTAAGAGCTCCTGCGTGGTTCAGTTCGTTGAACATCCAACTATTGATTTTGGTTCAGGTCATGATCCCAGGGTCGTGGAATCAAGCCCCATGTTGAGCTCTGCACTGAGCCTGGAGCCTGCTTGAAATTCTCTTTCTCACTGTCTCTCAGCCCCTCCCCCAGTCATGCTCTCTCTCTCTCTCTCTCTCTAAAATAAAAAATAAAATAAAGGTATAAGAACTATCTTTTAAAAACTAAGGTATATAGATACGTAATCAAATATAAAGAAATAGTCAATCAGGAAATTTTTAAAGGGTTATCTCTACTAATAGTTCCAGAGAGTTTTTTTCTTTTGAATCATGAAAGAAAGAAGTTTATATAACCAAAATTGTGTCCTTCTAATTAAAAACTTCATCTACCTCTTTCACAAAGTGGCCTGGGATTTGCTGTATGTGTGTCTGTGTGTGAGAATCAGGTAAGCAAATTTGTATCTTAAGTGATGAATTACTGTATAATAATATTTATGAGAAAATGCTAGACTCATATAAAGAGGATTTTGATGAAAATACTGAGTATTTAAACAAGTACTGTGACATTTAGATTTTGTAATTTATGCGGCAGTACTATCAAATTTTGTGATGGTTAGTCTTATATGTTAACTTAGCTAGGGTATAATACCAAGTTATTTAATCAAACAGTGACTTAGATTCAGATTTAGATGTCAAGGTATTTTGTAGATGTCATTAATATCTATAATCGTTTGACTCTAAGTGAGGAATATTATCTTCTGTAATGTGGATGGGTCTAGTCCAATCACTTTCTACCTTAAGACTATAACAGAAATCCTGCTACAGCTTTTACAACCTACAGGCATGCCTACATATTTTAGACTTTCCAAGTGAATAAATTCTCTAATATTTGTCTGTGCACCTCCTCCACGCATTTTACCCACACTCTTTTTTTTTTTCCCCTGTGAAGACCCCTGACTAATAAAAAGAAAACAAAATGTTTATGATTCAGGGGCTGGCTTTGTATAGTAACATTAAACCATTACATAAATAATACAGATAGAAGAGTCTCAACAAACAGTAAATGACATTGTCATTAAGAACTGGACAGAGGTAGGGGCTCCTGGGTGGCTCATTCAGTTAGCATCTGACTCTTGATTTTGGCTCAGGTTCATGGTCATGAACCATGAGATCAAGCCCCACGGTCAGGGTCTCAACTGATTACCTGGAACCTGCTTGGGATTCTCTTTCTCTGCCCCTCCTCTGGTCATGCTCTCTCAAAATAAGTAAATAAACATTTAAAAAAAGAACTGGACAGAGGGAAAAAGAAATATCTTACAGACTTTCCTGCCTCTGAAGGGAGTATCTTTTGAGAGACTGTTGCTGGTTCTAACTACCAGAGTTCAGGTTGGGAGTTAAGGGAAGGTGGGATGGGACAATGCGACTAGTAGAAAGTGGATCAGTCAACAATAAAACTGTGGTCTACACTAAAAAAGAACAACCTACTGACACACAACAATATGGATGAATCTCAAAGCATTGTTCTGAGTGAAAGAAACAGACACGAAAAGAGAACAGAGTATGATTTCATTTGGGAAGCTGTAGTTTAGACAAAGTTCATTTCTACTAACAGAAATGAGAACAGGGGTTGTTTCTTAGATGATGGAAATATATTCAGTAGAAGAACAGAGGGAACGTTCTACAGTGATAGAAATACGAGTTCTATAAATTAATATATGTGTTAATATGGATCGAACTGAACACTTATAATCTGTGCATTTCACCCCTACGTAAATTAAACCTCATTTTTTTAATGAGAAAAAAAATAACAGTCTCACCATTATAAGGTTTGGAAAATATGATGCAGCTATTAAAAGCATGTTTTTGAAGTCTGTTTGCTAACATAGGAAAATGATCATGTTATAATGCTTATATTAAAAATCTATGCAAGTAATATAACATGACCCTTCTTCTTTTACTGAGAAAATGTATATATGCATAACATATTTAAAGTAAAGGCAGAAGAATGTTGTCAGTGATGATCTCTGGATGGTGGAAATTTAGGGACAGTTAAAGCATGATGCCACCAATGAGATTGCTGATGTACATGATACATTCATGACCATTTCTAGTTCATGAGTTTTTCCCTCCCACTGGCTGTGTGGGGGGAATGGCTTAACTTAAAATTAATCTTAGTATCTCCATCTAGTAGTATTGTATCAGCTCAACACAGGTGGAAAATGGGCCATATTTGGGGATTTTCACTCCATACCTTTGCCCTTCTTGTAACTGAACTCAACATGTCTGTTGTGAGAGCACCAGATGCTTGCCATGACCTGATCATGAGGGCCTTCAGGGATTTTAGAAACAAAATGGAAGTCCAAGATAGACATGCATTATACCATACCCTCCTTTATAGAAATAAAAGAGGCTTTTACTGGGGGCAATAAATTAGTAATTTACTTTCTTTCAATGTTCTCCTGTGGAGATTTTAATAAGGCTTATTTGAAGTAGTGCCAAAAAATATAAAGAATTATTAGAACACATCTATATCATCCTTCATTCCTCTTCTCGACCCTTGAAATTTCCCAAACACAGCCTCAATCTTTCCTTGCTTCTCCACATCAGTGACAACTCCCGTATTAGCCCCCAGAGCTCTCTTGCATACAACTGTAAGGTCCTTCACAGCCAAAGAGATCTATGTAGCACACACATCATACACATGTACATGATATTATTTTTTCCTCACCGATCCTCACTGTCTCTGTAGGTCTTAAAACTCTCTTATGCTATTACTACAGGCCATTTTCCTTCTCCACCACCCTCCCTTATCCCTCCATCTTTACTCCATTTCCCTTGGCCCCAGAAGCTGGGTTCTCAGGTCCTTTCTACTTTTGCGTTTTCCTTCTCCCTAGAATGTTCTACTATCCGAACTTCCCAGGCTGCCTCCTACTTACCTTTTAGACTTTAGCTTAAATGTCACTTCTTCAGTATTAGCACACTGTCCTTGTGCAGTCATCCTCAGAGCACATATTACTGTCCATCTGTTTATTTGTTCATAGCTATCTGAGCCTGCCTCTCACTAGGATGTAAGTTCTGTGGGTCCACAGGCCTCATTGTGTTGTTTTTTCCCCCATCACTATATCTAAAAACCTAGAATAGTACTGTAGACATCAATAGATATCAGTATAAACCCAATAAATATTTTTAAATAAATGGATGTTAATGAATGTCATAATAGATGTACACACATACTTTTAATGAGATAGACTCAAGTGTGCTGGTCATTCTTCAAATTCATTCTGTACCCTTTTCTGGTCTTCTCTGTGTCCAGGAGGCTGACTCCTCTGGTCTGCGCTACATAGGCCCTCCAGGTGGCTGTCGTTTGTACCAGCAGTAAAAAGAAGAATGGAAGGGAAGAAGGTAGAGGGAATTTTTCCAAAGCAGTCCCCTCCCTGCTTTGCTTTCCATGAGGACAGCTTTTCGCTGAGCCCAAATGACGCCACATCCTATCTCTTCTCTTTGGGGCAAGGGATGGGAAGGGCTTCCTTCTATTGCTAGAATCTGGACATCTTACCATTCCTTGTTAGGTCCTTTATCCCTGTCCACAGCTCAAGAGACTGTGTCTTCATCAGTCTCTTCATTTGCACACTTTGGGATGAAATGTTTCTTGTTGAAATCTTGTCTTATACATCAGGCAGCTTTCTCTTTGTATTCATATAATTTAGTTATCTTTTCTGTATGCACAATTTTTTTTCTTCACTTATTTATATTTTAAATTTCTGACTCTGTATTTTTACATTTTCTTCAGGTACTGACATAACAACTAAAGGAGAATTATATATGCATTGTAGTGTGTGTGTGTGTGTGTGTGTGTGTGTGTGCCATTAAAACTCTGGGTATGGATCTTGGGAAACCAGCATGCACAGTACATTGTTGGTTGCTTTTACTCTAAGTTTGAGAAGAAGTTAGTACTTGAAAAAAATAGGTAACCAATAATGACTGAAAACTGGGTATAACTAAGTAAATACAGATTTCAGTACATCTGAGTTTGCTTTTTACCAAACTCAGCAAGAAATATATAACCTACATCTAATTCTGAATACTCAGAGTCTGAGTTGATAAGCCTTATGACCATGCACCAAATGCAGGAAGATTACAATTGGAATGACATCTGAGGAATAAATGACAGCATTCTGGGGGTGGGGAGGACTAGAGCTGAATTTTTCTAAATCATAAAAAGAAAGACAGGAGGCAGTATAGTTATGCATTTCAGGGAAACCCAAATGGCCTCATGTGGTCTGAAAACCCCTGTTAGAGCCAAATGAACTGCTGTTCAGACCATTTAAACCTGCTGATAATTGTGGCATTTCTATATGCAGTGGGAGGGAGACGTGACGATGGCAGCTCATTTTGCATATTTATTCCATCAGGGAAGATGCTTTAGAGAAAAGTGAATGTTCACTAATGTCCCATAGTCCACTTTCCATCACTTTGTTTGGATGTTAGCTAGACTTCAGAAATGTTCAATGGAAATGGCGTTAATTTAAAAGAATAATACTCAGCTCAGTTTCGCAGCAGGCTACTTATACTGATGACATAAAAAGGATTCCACGTCACTAAACTAAGAGAAATAAATTTAAGAAAGACAAGTGAGTTAGATAATGGTATTTTGAAAATACCTCAGATACTTTTGCTGTGCTCTTTTCAGATACTTTCACTGCAAAAGTCATTTGGTTAGGGGCACCTGGATGGCTTCGTCGGTTAAGCATCCGACTTTCGCTTAGGTCATGATCTCGCAGTTCGTGGGTTCGTGCCCCGTGTCGGGCTCTGTGCTGACTGCCAGCTCAGAGCCTGGAGCCTGTTTCAGAGTCTGTATCTCCCTCTCTCTCTGACCCTCCCCTGCTCACGCTGTCTCTCTTTCTCTCTCCTAGAAACAAATAAAAAAATATTTAGAAAAGAAAAAAAAAGTCACTTGGTTATTCATTTGTTTCCCAAATGCTCTAAATTGTCCTAAGAACAATGATTTGTAACTTAACAGTGGATACAGCCTCTTTTGAAGATGAAATGAAAACTATAACCCTCTCTTAAGTTAAATGTATGTATAAAAAATTTGCATGTAATTATATGTCCATGAATGTTCATATATTCTGAATTCTTGCTTTAAGAAGGTTTCTATTAAAATAGCATACTAATAGAAACTCTATAAATTGGTAATATTAAAGTTTTAAATGCCTGCCTTTTGCAAAGTCAATGCTGCATTTTGATTTTTAACTGCCAATCACACAATAGGGTCAATTAATATTCTACATATTGTCTTTAATTTTATCTGTTAAGAGACAATATGGGTATAATCACTTAAAAGTTCATGCAAATTTAAATGAAATAAAAATTCAAAGAAATAATTACTGTCATTTGACAAAAGGTTACTGAAGGCTCCATTTATTTTATAGTGTCCTGTCAGAGCTCAGGGGAGGTACGTCAATGACATAGGTGTTAGTATATGGACATTCAAATTAATTTTTAAGATATTTTAAATGCAATCAAGCATAAGACCTGTGATCCAAATAATTTTACAACTCTCTAATATTAAAGAAAAAGTCTCTGGCAGGATACGTGCTATAAATCTGTAAAAGATGCTGCCAAAGTGTCTCAAAATGCCACTCAATGTCCCCAAAATGTTGTTAACAAAGATCAACCACAGTTGAATTTGAAGAAGTGTGGCAAGAAGAGAAAAGGTAATTATTAAAAAAAAAAAGAAATACTAATCTATATGTTATATAATGTTAGTCAAGATTATCAATAATCTTATTATCAATAAGTAATGACTGATGAATTCAATGAGGCACTAAAGTTTGGTCAGTAAAATATTTTTTACTATTATAAAATACAATTTAAATAAAACTTTTAGCTTAGTTAATTCTAAGCAATACTATAACATGAGTGAATATTAATAGTTTATTGAATATCAAGTACATGCCAGATACATTTTCACATTATGTCCAATTATCACAAGATTACAAAAGATTACATTCCCAGATTCTTCAGAGGGCAAAATTAAGGAGAAATGAGTTTAAATCTCAGAGTTGGGTATGTATGTACAAAGAAGATTTAAATCCATGTTTTTCTGGCATGGTCCTTTTATAGAGAATCAATATTTAATAATTATCCAGATTATGGAATGATGGCATTTAAATAAATAAACTTGTTGGTTTTAGTTATTCTCCTTACTTTTTTATCTTATTAGACAAAAAAGGATTTTCAAAATTATGTGAATAAAAAAACTATTTGTTTTTGCTTAGAAAAATTTCTTCTCTTCAAAAATCATCATATTTTACAAACATTTAGTGATGGTCGAGCTGTAGCAAAAATTTTAAAGCATTATTTGTCAAAGCAGTGTTGTTAGAAAGCCATAAAATCCTTATTTTCTCATCATAGGATAAAAGAAAGTGAAATAAACCTGTTTTTATATATTGAATTTTAATATCCTACTTTATGTCACCCAGCTAATTTTGTAGCATTCTTGTAGAAATGTCCTCAGATAGAAGCATGCCTAATCCCTTAAGAATTGAATGATCTCATCATGACTGCCACTCTAATGCAAAGGGGGTCTTCTTTTGGTTTCACTGCATGGCTTAACTAATCAGTATTCAACACGGCAATCAGTACTCTGCAAAATTCTTGAAAAGGAAAAATGGTCTCTAGCTATATGAGTTATGGTTGCAGAGAAGATACTCCCATGATGGAACTAGTTAAATTTAAGATGATGTAGTTTCTTTGATATGAAATGATATATAAGACAAGTTAATTGTAGAGATTTTTAATCCTAGGTTTTATGGTGAATTTAGAAAAAAACCATAAAAGCAGAAAAAGATATTTTCCCATTTCCTTTCTTTTTCTTATGTTGAGTAAAAAGTGAAAAAAAAATTGTGCACAGTTCTTGGTGAAAAAAGAGGAAATGGGAATAAAAGAAATAAAGGGCAAAGAACATAAAACATTGGCATCAATATGTGTATCTATATAATAAATGTATAAAATAAAAAATATATACATTTTTAACAGGGAGTCATTGGAAATCAAGTAGGCAATGTAACTGCAATAAATGGAAGTGAAGCTTACCAGCAAAGTTTAAATGTGAGCTTTATTATATGCTGAAACAAAATGTGCACTATGAGAAGCAGATATTTTATAACTATGCCTAATTGTCTCATAAAGACTATCTTTTCCAAAATTTCAGACAATCTTAGTTTTAAAAATTATCTCCTTGATGGAAAAACCTTTGTCTGACTGTGCCAGAAAATTTGCTTTCTCTCTTTTCATTTTTAGCCTGCTGTATTTGATGCATCAGCAACAGTATTAATTAGTGAAATATGGTAAATGTCTAAAATTTTCAAACTCTACAGAAAATCCTTGCCTCAATAAATAATCACCAAAATGACATCAAATCCCCTGGACAATTGGCAAACAATTTATAGTGCACCCATGTTAAGAGTCTTAGTAAGGAAAAAAAAAAAAAGATTATATTCTGCTCAATACAAATAAGTAATGATTTGGACCCATCATAAAAATATTCTTGAAAAAAATCAAGGTAATCTATTCAAATACAATTATGAACCCACCACATTTCCCCCATGCTGGTATTAATAAAACTAATTTTGTAGCAACCATTTTATGTGCTAGAATGTTTTCTTTGAATGACTAGAAAGCTGATATCACTAATAGGAATATTATTTATATTAGAGCACTATTTTCTCATGCTCTAATAAATATTTAATTAATTTATTTATTTTTTGAGAAATGCAGCTATCTTCAATGGCTCAGAAATAACCTGGAGGAACTTTATTTGTTTTACAGCTGAAATTAGATTTAACCTAAACACTGCGCTAGTTCAATGATGGTAATGAAGAGCACGAGGTTCTTAGGTCTTAATAAGAGAGTTGTAGGTACCTGGGTGGCTCAGTTGATTAAGCATCTAGCTCCTGACATCAGCTCATGTGGCCTAGATCATGATCTCATGATGGTGGGATTGAACCCCGCTTCAAGCATCTCCCCATTTGAGTTCCAAGTTGAGGGTGAGTTTGCCTGGGATTCTCTCTATGCTTTCTCCCTCAAAATAAGTACATAGACTTAAAAAAAATGAGAGAGTTCATTGCTTACAATCCTTGGTGTTTTTTCCCCCTAAAATGTCAATAATATAGTAAAATAAAACTCTCTAAGAAGGCCAGTGATATTTTAAATTTTATGAAATTTACAGACAATGTATAGTTTTAAATCAATCCTATATTCATAGATGCAATTATTCTGAAAAATAGCACATTTTTCTTAGATGGTATTCAACAAACATGCTTCCTTGGTCCTACAGTATTGGGGACACATGCTATAAATGATATTACTGAATAGGTAAAATCAGAAGACAACAAGTTAATTCTGTTTAGCTCTATAGAAAAAGAAAAATAGGGGCACCTGGATGGCTCAGTTGGTTAAGCATCCGACTTCAGCTCAGGTCATGATCTCACAGTTCGTGGGTTCAAGCCCTGTGTCGGGCTCTGTGCTGACCACCAGCTCAGAGCCTGGAGCCTGTTTCATATTCTGTATCTCCTTCTCTCTCTGACCCTCCCCTGCTGTCTCTCTTCCTCACTCAGGGAAAAAAAAAAAAAAAAAAAAAAAAAAAAAGAACAACATTTAAAAAAGAAAAGGAAAATAATTTTCCATCTGCCATTCTGAGTTTCCTGCTAGAACCTCTGTAACAAAAGACAGAGTAACAAGAGAAATATCACCAGGAGCTTATTAACATGTGTATGCCTCATACATACATGGGAGATACCCATGGAAAAGTGAGTAAAATCTCTCCACGGTGACTTAGAATTCAGGAGTATATTCCATCTTCAGCTAAAAATAAAAGAAAGAAAGGTGTCAGGGAGGCTAGTTTTGGGGAGGTGACCCAAAAAAGTACAGTATACAATAGGTTGGTTATGCAGATTTAAGTCAGTGCCTTGTCAATCGATAAGGGTCTTAAGTTGTCTCTAGTGATTAATTTTTGTCCTTCCTGGTAAAGTGGGGAGGAGGGACACCTTTTTAAATTTGTGCACTACCTTTAGACAATAGGCAGAGAGCCTTTCATGTATTTACTTCTTCTCAAATGTCTTTAGCTCAAAATAATCCTTATGCCAATATTTAATGGTAGCATGTTCCATCATTCTTTGGTTATAATTATTAAACATTTGTATGAAGTTGGTAATAGTGCTATTCATTAGGTTGAAAGTTTCTGGAATAGATGTTAAGATTCTGGTCACCAACTATAATTCTGTACCAAATTCCAGTTGAGTGAAGGGATTCTCACACCAAGCAATTCTCTGTGACTTCAGCTAGGTATCCTACAATTCAACTCAATTCTGAAACTATGTTCTTGGAGATAGCATCAGATCCCCCAGATTAAGAGTTCAGTCCTATAAGACAACCCTCCCCCATTCAGATGAAAGTTCAGGTTGTCATCTGTGCTTCTGATCAACTGGCTGTAGGCTATAGATCAGAGGTTCCAGTGACATCCTCCTTGGGTTTGACTGATTAGCTAAAACAGCTCATAAAGCTCAGAGAAATATTTTACTTACTAGATGACTGGTTAATTATAAAAGGGTATAACAGGAACAGCCAGATGGAGGAGATGTGTTAAACAACAAAAATTCAACTAATTTAAAAGACCAAATTAGCTTTATTGAATAATTCTTGAATCAGGCAGCATCCCATCTAGCAAATAGAAAGGAGCTCTGACATGCTGTAGAAAAGGAAATATTTTTAAATGCAGAGACAGACATGAAAAAAGGAAATTATTAGCAAAGAATATATTATTTTAGGCAAGGTTTCCCTCCTCAGGAGATCTATCAGCAACTTTCCTAGTTATGACCAGGAAATTTCATATCATCTGGTTAAAGGTTACATTTCTAGGGATTTGAACCTGCACTTAGGTTAGGTAGTAAGTCTTGGTTTGTTGATGTGGGGCCTTAACATAAGTGACTCCATTTGGATCCCACACACTCTCTCTCTCTGTCTCTCTCTGTCTCTCTGTCTGTCTGTCTCTCTCTTTTTAAACAGATGCAGAGAGCAATGCATAGGGAAAGAGTATGGAACTCCCATGTCTTTTCCTACTTCATCACTCTTCCCAAATCTCCAGGTGTTCACAGACTTGTCCTTTTGTATTTTTATGGAGGCTTCATTACATAGACATGATTGATTAAATCATTGACTATTAGTGATTGAACTCAATCTGCAGCCTCTTTCCTCTCCCCTTAGTCCCACCCAAGGAGGTGGGACTAAAAGTTCCCACCCTCTTGTCACATGGTTCTTTCTGGCAACCAGCCTCCATCCTTAGGCACTGTCCAAAAGTCATCTTATTAACATAACATAAGGCACTTTTGTTACTCTCATAATGTAGGAAATTCTAAGGGTTTTAAACACTTTTTGCCAGAACAGTGGATAAAGACCAAACATATTTCTTGGTAAGGATCACAATTTCACAATTTTGAATGTCCTAAATAGAAATAGGCATTTTTAATGAATGTTTCATTTGGGACACAATCAGAGAAACAGAATGAGTAAGATGAATAAGATATATATCTGTCAATATCATATCAAGAGACTCATTACAAGGAATTGGCTCACCCTATGGGCTCTTACCGGTCACGATGAAATCTATAGAGCAGGTTGTCAGGAAGGGTAGGCTGGAACAAGATGGTGTTATTTTCCTTAGGTGGACTATCTTTTTCTTCAGATAAGTCTCAGTCCTGATCTTAAAGCTTTTCAAAAGATTGAACTAGGCCTATTCAGATGGTCAAGGATAATTTCCCATATTGAAACTCAACTGATTATGGACTTCAATAACATCTTCAAAATTCATACACAGTACTAACACCTATATAAGTGCTTGAAATACTGGAGACTGAAACCCAGCCAATTTTGCACATCAAACCAACATCTTAATGAGAAAGGTGTGGGGAAATATTTTTCTGATTGTGTTTCAGTGTTAATGAATTTCCACAATGTTTTTGTTAGTCCTTTTTTTTATTATTACTGACTACAGTCTATATGTCAAAAGACTTCAACAATTTCTTTATTGTATCTCAGGCACCTCTCTTGCGTGTATAGATTTCCCACTATGCCAGATAGATAATAATCTAAATTGTAAATTACATTTAAATTTTAAATGTCTATAATCATGAAGTGTCATTTACCATAACTACAATTTTAAAACTTTTCTCACACTTCATTTTGTTTGATGCTTTTTGTTCTTTTTTAAGATTTTTTTTAAAGTTTTAAATTTATTTATTAATAGTGAGAGAGAGAGAGAGAAAGAGAACATGCATAGGGGAGGGCAAGTGAATGGGAGAGAGAGAGAATCCCAAGAGAGACCCACATTGCCAGCCCATAGCCTGACACGGGGCTCAAACTCACACACCCTGAAATCATGACCTGAGGCAAAATCAAGAGTTGGACACTTAACCGACTGGCCCACCCAGATACCCTGATGTTTTTTGCTCTTGATGTTAATTCCCTGTCCCGTGTAGCCTCCTGTTTCTGGCTCAGTGGGAAAAGAGGAGCAGTATTTTTTCTCCATCTACACTTTATCCAGAGCAGCTCCACATTTAACATTTTCAGAAATGAAGCTTTGAATAATATTAAAATTCTTTTTTGAAAATCACTGTTCTGTAATTCAGTGCTTCTTGAACTATCTGTGGTGAAGAGTCAATTTTTCCAAACTTAAACTTCGGTAAAATACAATGAAAAGTGAATTACTATAAAAAATTGAAAGAAAACAAAAAGACGATTACAAAGTACAAATCCAAATGTTAAATTATTAGATCTATTAGACATGTAATTAGTCTGTCAAATTTCTGTAAAATACTCTAAATGCTTAGTCTCAATTTTTGTACTTATCTCTTATTGGTAGTCATCCTTACATATATTAAAACTATTCTACACAGCATGGCTTAACGGGTAAAATAATAACCTACAAACTGACAATTCAGGGAATTAAAACATAGAATTTTTACCTAATAGATTCCCATCTATCTCTTTCAAGAGCTTAAAATTTTTGGCTCCTTCTAAGCTATCAAAGCACAGAAAGTGATATTTACTATTCCAAATTATAAATATTTTGCAATGTTTATAGCAGTGTTATCCTAGTTGGATGAATTATAAAAGGGGCAATCTTTTGGAAACAAATAAAATCAGCCATTCAAGCACAATTCTTTATTGAGAAACATGCCCCTGAAACCTGTGCAGAAAGAATTGAACCACATCATGTATCTTGGAGTGTCAGCAAGCACTGTGTTGACAATAAACTTGAAGGAGAATGAGGTCATTTTTTAGCCAGCTTTCAGAAATAGCCTCTTTGAAATTCTTAGATTTTTAACTGCAATAAATGTTCATGTTTCTAATCTCTAAACTTGAAAAAATATAAACTCCTAGATCCCACAGAAGGCGATTTCTGAGTCAAAGATAGTACAATCTTGCATTGAGAAAAACTTAGCCATTAAAATAATTTCAGTGTCCACTGATTTTTCCATGGAGTTCATTCAGTATATTGAAAACAACTATGCCAATGTGAACTTTAATTAATGTAAAAGGTTTTCTCAATGGAGAGAAGATGAAATGTTGATAAGTACAGGAAAACTTTGTGTATTTTTTGTATGGGGAATAACTATAGCAGGAGGGTATGAGCAAATCTATTTTTCCCTTCTAGATAGAAAATTCCCATCATATTTATTTTATCAACTGCTTTTATAGTTAATAAACAATCATAACAAATGAAAATTATATATAACATAGATGTTTTGACACATATAGCTGTAGAATATACTTTAATGTAATGTTAGAATCACACGTGCATGTAAGTATATACACACACACACATATGTAGAATATACTTACATACAATCATGTCCTCTACCAAAGTTTAACTCTTCATTTGATAAGAGTTTTTAAAATGTTGGATCACTGGTCAGCTCCAGAGGAGAGAAAGGAAAAATTTCAGGTGAGAAAATTTGTGGTTGCCTTTAGTATTCCCACACCTTAGGCATCGAATGAAATGAAACCAATGGAGACACTTTTAAATCCTTTTTCTCTCAAGACTCCAACTTCCATGGTTGCACCGGAAATGATGAAGAAGTATTTTTCACCAGCCCAAGTCATTGAAATATTTTTCCAAGTCATTGAAATCTTTTCTGATACTATGCACAAGTATAGAAGAAACCTGGGAAGAAAAAGCAGTAAGTGGGCGGCATAGATATGGTTCTTAAGTATCATTCTAAAAATAACAAAGTTTAGGAGCTTCTGGATGGCTCAGTCAGTTGAGCACCCAACTGTTGACTCCATGACTCAGGTCATGATCTCAAGGTCATAGAATTGAGCCCCGATTTTGACTCCATGCTGAGTGTGGAGCATGCTTGATACTTTCTCTCTCTCAATCCCTCTGTCTCTCTCTCTCTCTCTGTCTGTCTGTCTGTCTGTCTCTCTCAAATAAAAAGGTTTAAGGGGTGCCTGGGTGGCTCAGTCGGTTAAACATCTGACTTCAGCTCAGGTCATGATCTCACGATTTGTGGGATCAAGCCCCATGTCAGGCTCTGTGCTGACAGCTAGCTCAGAGCCTGGAGCCTGTTTCAGATTCTGTGTCTCCCTCTTTCTCTGACCCTCCCCTGCTCAACTCTGTCTCTCTCTCTCAGAAATAAATTTTTAAAAATTAAAAAAATAAAGGTTTTAAATAAAAATAAAATAACAGTATTATGGTATAGTCCCCTAAAAGGTAAAATAGGATTTGGAAAAAAAGTTAATTAGATGTGGCTGTTTACTTTAACATTATTACAAAATGTAGTTCTGTCACAACAGAACATTCACAATAATACAGAAGATGACTACTAAGAAAACTGCTCTTAATTTTATTTGTTTTTTAGAAGAGTAATTTCCCTGAATTGTTCTCTCTGATGGAAGGTGTACCAGATGTGAAACAGGTATGGGCTTGTCAGGGGTTAATTTCTGCATCCACGGAAACTACCCTGGTGTGCCTTGGTTTTAAATGACTTCCTGCAGCCTGACACATGGAAACACCTGCTCAGAGAAAAAACCTTCTTAGCAATGAAGCCCCATGCTGGGAGGGGAAAAAAAAAAGAGCCTTTTATGTTGAACTTGGTCTGTATTAAATATACCAGATAATATTTCTAGTATTTTGAAGACTACATTTTGAGAAAACACTGATCTGTGATAAAAGGATTGTCCATTTATGAATATTAAAGTGGAACGATTATTTTATTGTTCTTCAAATAAAAGTTTAAGAACATCTTTTTTCATATGTCAGAGGCTGGGATCCAGGTTATCAAGGATGTTTTTGTAGCCATGTTCATTGATACCAGAATGTGATAATTAAGAATGAGATAATTGAGGCATAGACCTCAAGGAGTTATAAACCTAGTTGTAAAGCAGGAAAAAAAAAAAAAAGATAATTATAAGATAAATATGAACTATAGTAAACAATTATAAGTACATAGACATTGGGGTGCCTGTGTGGCTCCTTTGGTTAAGCGTCTGACTCGTATTCAGTTCAGGTCATGATCTCACTGTTCATGAATTTGAGCCCTCCATTGGGCTCTGTGCTGACAGTGTGGAACCTGCTTGAGATTCTCTGTCTCCCTCTTTCTGCCCTTCCCTTGCTTGCTTTCTCTCTCTCACACAAAATAAATAAATATTTTTAAAAAATATGTAGGGGTGCCTGGATAGCATAGACGTTAAGGGTCTGATTTTGTCTCAGGTCATTATCTTGAGGTTCATGGGTTCAAGCCCTGCGTTGGGCTCTGTGCTGACAGCTCAGAGCCTGGAGGCTGCTTTGGATTCTGTGTCTCCCTCTCTCTTTGCCCCTCCTCTGCTCATGCTCTGTTTCTCTCTTTCTCGAAAGTAAATAAACATTAAAAAAATATTTTAAACAAATATTTAGAAAAGGTAAGTTACCCCAGTTAGAGAAGCACAAATCATGAGGAGCCACTTGAACTAGTTAACGCTTGAACTAAATATGAAAGGAAAAATCAGGTGAGCAGCCTAATGAATGTGGCAAGGAGAATATCATAACAGAGCAGGGGCAAGAGCAGCTTGATAAAATCATAGAGAATGCAAGCCGTTGTCTGGCTTCCATAGTCAGTAAGTAGCAAGTCATTCAGGGTCTTTGAAGTATAAAATACAAGGGAAAAAGCGATCTAAACGGGGGAATCCATTGATATGGGTAATGTGGACTGTTTGATAGTATAGATCCTTTTATTATAGTACTTAGACTAGATTCTTAAAGGTCAGAGCCAGAGGAACATATAAAGCACAGAAAATGCATGGTTTGGTAAATTTTTCACATAGGTGACTCTAGGAGCCAAGACACAAGTGGAATGAGGCCAAGAACGAATTGGAGACTTCTCCAAGTGACCAGGCAGGAAGTGATAAAGATCCAACAGAAAACAAAAGAGAGAAACACCATACAGTTCAATATATACTCTATGCGATGTCTATGGGATCTTGTATTCTGCCATTTAATGTGACTTTGGGTATGAAAGGAGGTACATAGTTGGGCTCAGCCTGATATCCACACTATAAGCTTTTATGTTTCTATTTAATGATCAGAAATTTTATATGGTTGAAGAATGGATACTATAAATTGACCAATGTTCCTTGTTTCTATGTAGTTCCTGCATTATGTGATTTAAATGTTGCATACCTTAACTGTGTTACCTGTATTTCTCACTTGGAAATGAGTGTTAAAATGGTACTAAAATTTGACAGGGTTATATTCTTTTCCACAGAGACTGACCAACCAGGTTAATGCTCTGTTTTAAATTTGATATTATCTAACTATGAAGAGGCTATGTTTTTTCTTTATAACCTTATTCATCATTTAAACAAAGTACCTTGACAGTTTCTGGAGGCACGGAGAAAGCCCAGGACTCTCTTTATTAAATGCTAATGAGTATTTTTTTTTCTGGAAAATTAGAACACATAGATTTGAAACATAATATTGAGCTAAAAGCTTTCACTGAATACTGCCAATATCCACTATAAAGAAAACAGTGTTCACTCTATCATATAACTGTTGATTTCTTCTTTGTTTTGCCATCAGTAATTATAGATTTTGAGAAGCTAATTCAATTTTAAAATCTTACACAACTAAAAAAGAAAAAAATATATACCTAGTAATACTGATAGGTTTTTCAAAAAACATGTCAAGTCAGTGAATCTTAAGGATAGAAAAATTTGGTGTAATTAGGA
Organism: Hyaena hyaena; assembly: GCF_003009895.1. NCBI lineage: Eukaryota > Metazoa > Chordata > Mammalia > Carnivora > Hyaenidae > Hyaena > Hyaena hyaena. The sequence goes on from NW_024082930.1 coordinate 33,428, forward strand.
GTCAAAGTGACTTGAAAAAGTTAATAAAACATGGAAATACATCCACAAAAAATTAGCTAAAATGTCATCTATGGTGCTAATTGCTTATGCCTAACTTAGATAAGGAGAAATAGGCTTTTTGTTTTGGGAAAGAAAAATCTGTCATATTAAAATTTGTTTGCTATGTGTTATGCAACTCAGATCTCCAGTTTTAGGTTGGGAACTGTATTATTTCAGTAAAGAACATTTTTTTTAAAAATTGATACAGACTTTATATTAAAAAGTATAGACATTGTGAAAATGTTGTCAGAGAACTGGAAATACTTACACTGGTTAAAGATATGCACAGTACTTACGAGAAATCTGAATCACTTAAGATGGAGTACTACAGTGAAAAGTCAATCCTTCATTATCGAATTTTGCTTCTTCTTTACCCTGCCTCAGCTCAATATGTGTTCCTGCAAGAAAGTAGTTGATTTTATTTAATAACAATGGAGAACATTAGAGAATTTGCAATACTTATATCCAAACCAGGAAGTGTAAACATGTCTATTCTGTCCAAATACTGTAACTAAAGTGTGGAAATTTTACAGTGAAAGGGGAGCCAAGAAAAATTATTGAAGAAGAAGGTGTGCAGTGTCATGGAGGGGGATGATTGGGATAAGAACAGGGAAGGTGAGAAAGGAAAACCTGAGGAATCCCCTTGTCTTCCCCTCTCTCTTCTCCGCACTGTTTTTTGCCCAAATTCTACTGTGTCCAAATCAAGGACATCATTGTCCAGGAGACCTTGGTCTCACCAATTTAGGTGATTATTTTACATTTTTGTCTTTTCAGCATGGTCATAGGAGAAAAGAAATGTAACCTGATAAACTTTTAATTAATAAGGGACATTAGGGGCACCTGGGTGGCTCAGTCAGTTAAGCATCTGACTTCAGCTCAGGTCGTGATCTCGCAGTTTGTGAATTCAAGCCCCACGTTGGGCTCTGTGATAACAACTCAGAGCTTGGAGCCTGCTTCAGTCAGATTTGTGTCCCCCTCTTCTTCTCCCCCTCCCCCACCCATGCTCTATCTCTTTCTCAAAAATAAAAAAGAAATAAAAAAAATAAGGTATATTAATCAGGCAACCTTATTATGCTGAATACTATTTTGAAAAAATCATTTTAGACAGTTAAATTAAAACGTACACAATAATTTCCTGATGTCAAGAGTAAAAGCAAGTAATTTCTAAAAGAATTAATAAAGAAAGTCCACACAACTTATAAAGTAGGAATGCACACTTCAAATGTTCTTGTAAATAGTTTTAACTTTCTCTACAACTATAAACAGATTTTCTTTGTAATATTTACTTTAGTATTGATTATACATTTTTAATTCAATTTACTTGTTCCCACAATTGCCTACACAACCAGTGATATCACTCATGGTTCTAAATTAAGGATGTTTCAGGCTTATAAAATTTCTTAATACTAAATGAAATTAAAAATATTTATTCTATAAGACAATGGATCAAACTTTTATATTTTAAAACTTTTTTTATCCATCCTGTCTTTAATTCACTTACCACATAAATTTAACATGACCAAATTGTTAAAAATGCTATCCATACATCTTCTAAACAGGTTCATTATATTTCATAAAACATTTTCTTTTTTTCCTGAATGATCTTTCCTTCCTACTTAAAAGATTTGCAAAAACAGCACTATGTGAAATTGAAACTTGAAAATTTCCAATAAGTGTATTTAAACATATAGCCCAAAGAAAGAACTCATTATGAGGCACTTGGGTGGCTCAGTGGTATAAGTGTCTGACTTTGGCTCAGGTCATGATCTCATGGTTCATAGCTTCCAGCCCCATGTCGGGCTCTATGCTGACAGCTAAGAGCCTAGAGCCTGCTTCAGATTGTGTCCCACTCTCTCTTTGCCTCTCCCCTGCTCGTGCTCTGTCTGTCTCTGTCTGTCTGCCTCTCAAAAATAAACAATAACAATTTAAAAAAAAGAAATAACTCATTATCAAGAGAAGATAATTATGAGTCCTTTTCTTTAAAAAGAAAGAACTAGCATTTTTGAATATTTACTGGATTTTAGACTAGGGAAATTATGTGAGGCTCATAAATTACCCTACTTAATCTTCACAGTACAGCAGACTTTTGAAGAATGCAGGGCTTAGAAGTGCTAACCCCTGAGCAGTTGAAAATTATGTATAACTTTTGATCCTCTGAACCTTAACCACTAACAGCCTACTGTTGACAGACATTACTGACAACACAATCAATTAATACATGGTTGGTATATTTGTATTACACACTGTATTCTTAAAATAAAATAAACTATGGGGGAATATTATGGAAATCATAAGGAAGAGAAAATGTATTCACAGTACTGTACTGTATTTTCATAAAAAATACACATCTAAGTGAATCTGTGCAGTTCAAACCCATGTTGTACAAGGGCCAAGTGTAGCTGGGGATCAGCTTTCTTATCCTACATTTTAAGATGAGAAACCTAGAATGTTAACAAATCCATGGACATGAACACTCACGATCTCACAGCTGATACACAGTGTAGTAGAAACTACTTGTGCTCACCATATTGGGGTTTCCTCTCTTTCCTGGGATTTTGGAAAACCTTCCAGCTTACCAGGAAGTTAGATTGGAGTCCTGTGACCAAACTAGCTAGTTGACTGTGAAAGAGAAGTGCCGACCTCATTTGCCGGAATATGATTCCTTTTTTGTATGTTAAATATTTTGTGATAGTCTTATCAGTTTTATCTAAATCCCAATTTATCCTCAAGTATCCAGTAAAATATATTCACATATACAGTCAATACTTTCTTTGTAAATTTAATTTGTAGCTTTGAATTACCTTAAAAATATTTAGTGTAAATTTTACATACAACGTACAAGCAAAGGTAAAAATTGTTTTTAGTGAGTCAGTGTCAATTAATTAAAAATGAATGGATTTCATAGCTATATGGAAAATGGTAAACAGTAGTCTGAGAGTGAAATAAAATTAAAACTAAATTAAAACTTTGCCGGTATAAAATTTACTCAGGGTCCGTTTTAAAACACTATGTAGAAAAAAAAAAACACTATGTAGAAAAATAGAAGGATCTAAAAAAGAGAGGGATGTTAGAGGCAAAAGCTAACAAATGAACAAAAATTCTACATTATTTTGTGGCAAAATATGTAGTTATGTACTGACATTTATGAAATATGGTACTTTAAATTCTTATTAATTTTCCAGGGGAAAACTTAACATCAAAAATGTGATAATTTGCTTTAGAGTAAAAGAAGAGATTGGGATATTTCATTATTACTCATTGAAAAACAAGATGGTAAATTGATTGTGTTGAAGATGAATAAACTCACGTGAAGAAGTGTGCAGTATGATTATTTTCTATCTTGACACTCCTTTTTTTCATTTATGCTGTTATCCTGCCTATTCAACATCTTAGCTCAGGAGACAACACTGCTAATTCAGCCTTTAAAAATATGTTGAAGTGTTATTTTGTTGAAAAAGAATAATACAAACAAAATCATGTTGCATTATTTGGATATTGCAAGATAAAGTATAGAGATTAGTTCAGGAAAGACCATAGAGGGAGATTATCACAAATTCCTGATACACCATCACTTTCTTCCTAATTTCAGCCTTTTATATAGCCTTCTTTCCAAATCCTTCACTGTTTTACTATTTATAACATTTCTGTAAAGTAACACAATTTTCAAGGACCAATTCTCATTTTTCTAGGGTCTTTTCCTTAGTTAATCATATTCCTGGGGAAAAAAAGATTCTGAAGCAGATTTGAGTGATAGGTGTTTAATCACTAGTGCTCTAAGGAATATCTCCTGAAGAGACATGATAGAAACAATGAGAAGGAGAAGCTGGACTGCAATGCAGAAGTTTCAGCTGATCCCTTGGAGCTGGAAAGGCCCAAGAGATTTGCCTCAAATTAAGGCAAATTGGTCAGGTATTTATTTGGACCATCTATTAAAAAAAAATCATCATCTTTGCATAAACTGCATTTCTGCCTTTGCTAAAATTCAGTTGTCTGTATTTCTGTGAGCCTCTTGCTGGGCTCTATATTTTATATTTAAGAGGTATCTTTCCAAATTTGGGGTGGTTTTCTTATAATAACATGGTACAATTATTAGGTCATTTAAAAAGAAAATATTTGGGGGCATATATTATAACAGATAACTGGAGAAACTGAACCATATTAAGATGGCATATAATTAGACTCAGAAATTTGAATCCTGCTGTGCTAATTTTATATATGTATATATATTTATATATTTGTATATATGTATGTATATATGTATATATATATTTGTATATATATATATAAATGTTTGTTTGATATTGCTGATTTATTTGTCTTTGAGTCTTGATTTCTACAACTGTAAAATGAATGTAGTAATTATTGATTTTATAAGAATATATTAAATTATCTAAATTACATAAGGTATTATGGATTTCTAAGATATGTCAGATTTTCATGATTAACTTTTAGATTTGTAATCATGTTTTAAATTTTGTTATAATCAAAGACTAAATCTCTGACTGACTCTTTTCACTTAGCATAATATTCTCTAGCTCCATCCGTGCTGTTGCAAATGGGGCTACAGAATATTATGCTAAATGAAATAAGTCAGTCAGAGAAAGACGAATACCATATGATTTCACTCATATGTGGAATTTATGGCTAAAAAAGAAAGAAAAAGAAACAAGTAAATGGAAGGAGAGAGGCAAACCAAGAAACAGACTCTCTATAGAGAATAATCTGGTGGTTACCAAAGGGGAGGTTGGTGTGGGGGTGGATTAAATAGGAGATGGGGATTTAGGAGTGCACTAGTTGTGATTAGCACTGGGTGTTGTACGGAAATATTGCATCACTATACTGTACACATGAAACTAATATTGTGCTCTATGTTAACTAACTGGAATTTAAATAGAAACTTAGAAGAATAAATCAATAACAGTGTATTTTCCATCAGTAAGGTGATTGCTTTACAACCAAATATAACATATGATTCTTTAATCCATTTCTCTATCGATGGCAAACAATTCAAATGATACCAAGGGAAACACTGCAAATTACGAATTTACTGTGGTTTAAATCTAGAAAGTGGTAGGAATATACAGGATAAGAATGTGGAAGTCTGATAGTCATGATGAATTAAAACAGGATGATGGGGCACCTGTGTAGCTCAGTTAGTTAAGCATTCGACTTTGGCTCAGGTCATGATCTTATGGTTCATGGGTTCGAACCCTGTGTCAGACTCTGTGCTTACAGTTCAGAGCCTGAAGTCTGCTTCATAGATTCTGTCTCCCTCTCTCTCTGCTCATCCTTGGCTCTTACTCAGAGTCTCTCCCTCTCTCAAAAATAAATAAAATGTTAAAAAAATAAAAAATAAAATAAAACCAGATGATAAAAGGAAGGCAAACAGACACCATAATTATCCCTAGTTACCTCCCAAAGGCCATATCTCCAAATACTATCACATTGGGTCTTCAAAATTCAATACATGAATTACAAGGATACAACTGGCTCCATAGCAAGTGGCTAGTCAGACCCATAAATGAACAAAAACAACATAAGGCTTGGAGGGAATATTGTAGGAGTAGAAGAAAGAGGGAGGGGGCTGAATTTGCAAAGTTTAGTCAGAAAAACTAAGTAGGATACATGAACTATATAAAGTTTGGGGAGAAACTTGATAGAGAGACAAAGGACACTTCAAGTAGAGGGAATAACAGAAGCATAGGGATAAGAGTCCCCTATGCAGGCAGTAGGGTTAGTGAGTTCCATCTTGATGGAGAAGAGAGAGTACGAGATCAGAAAAAGATTGAGACTGTGAAAGTTCACTGGATCTGAATTTAAAGGTCTGTGTGTATCATGTCGTGGATTGGGAAATTAATCCCATAGGTCACACTTTTGCCTAGTGATTTATAGGTAGTGAACTGGACAAGGTAAATAAAGGAGGTAGTTTCCTTGATATAGGGATAAACTTAACTCCAAATTTGTTCACTAATGGCAATAATAGTTTGGTTTGCTATTAAGTATATCGTCAGGGTAACTGTGGAAAAAGTGAACATGACCATTGTTTTTCTCATAGAATAAAGGCCTGACATAGACATGAACATTGTTCTGGCTTATTGAGAATATGGAAATATGTGAGACTTAAGAATATAGGAGATTGGATGTTATCAGTGGCAAATATAATAATCTCTAATTACATTCACCTTGAAGTTATACAACTAGAGCCAATAAATGGCTGAATGATGGTTTTAAAAATATAGGCAGCATATTAAATGGAAAAAGTTTAAGTAGTTGAATTGTTATTTATTTTGCATTTAGAGAAAAAATAAGTTAAAACTTATTACAAAGATATTTCATCTGTTAGGATATATTATCTCCTTGGAATATGTCTTTCATATACAGTATAATTTTATATATTGGAAATTTAAGGGCCTTACTGATTAGATTCTTGATCAATAAACATTATTATGGCATAGGTCACTCAGATATTGCATCATTATCAGAATATTAATGATCTTGATTGGGTCTTGCCATTGTCATTTCCTTGATTTCCATTTCACAGATGACCTGATGTCCGTCTGTCCAATTATTGAAGAATGTTGATTATTTTTAGGATTTATCCAGTGACATCATTTTTCTATGCAAGTTCCTAATGGGAAGAGAGAAATTTTATTCACAGAGGTTTTTACAAAAATGACAACCCCTACAAGGGTATTTGTGTCTTACATTTAACTCAATTCATGACACTTTTAATCCACAAGGAATGGTTTGGGAAAGATGATAAAGATAAACAGACATCAAAAAATAATTTTCCTTTCAAAAGGATTTGCACCCAAAGAGCTTTAAGTAAAAAAACAAAACAAAACAAAAAAAAACATTTAACTACATGTTTCATGTGTGGTTTACTCAGAGCATGTAGCCCAAAATGAGTTAATGTTAAATTGCTAAATCAACGAAAGTCTACAATGGTGCTAAAATACATGAAAAAGCCCCTTATCTTATGTAACTAAAATAAACACTTGGTCAACAATCATGAAATCTAGTCATGAAAATCATAAATTCTTTTTAATAAATACTTCCTTAAAACAATTTAGAGTATATCAAATTATATTTGTACGTCAATCTTATGACACATGACCAGGTGATTTTCCTTAAGCATATATTTCTTTCAAAAAGAAGATATATCCAAAAGGAAGAGAATTATACAATTTTAAATTTGTTTTTGCTTTCTTTTAGCTGGGGTGAGCACTTCAAGTTACTTAGAGAATAATCTCAGTGCAATTCTTCTTCCTTTTGACAGTTCTGTTCTATCTTTATCCCTTACTTGTTCCTCAGAACATTTATTTTGAAACGTTCCTTTATCAAATCTAAGACTTTTTACTTGGTTTTCTTAGGGGGAATAGTAGCGACAACTTTTTGTTGTTGTTTATTTGCACTCATATCTTATCAGTTGAGGTAAAGGTTGTACAGCCAGTATGATTTTTAACAGGCACACAACTGTCGGGTGCAGCAGTGCATGGATGTATTAAGTGGTGGCCAAAGGGCCACTGGCCACAAGTTGTGGGCAACAATATGTGTTATAGAAGACATCATTAATATTGGTTATGCAGACCCTGAGCAAAGGGTCCAGTTATATAATTCTCTGCCATGTCAAATCTCTATGTTACAGCATAGCAAGATTATAGAAATCTAAAGCCTTGTTTCAGTTTGTATGTTTGTCAAGGATATCTTGATTATACATCTGGGTGCAGAGCATAAACTGTGAATCAATTTTAAGATTAACTTAAAAGAGTTTGGATATATTTATGTATATCTGAGAGTAGGAAGACGATGACTGTGGATCATTCCTATGAGTATGTCTTCTTGGAGTAATAGTACCATTCAGATTAAGCTATGTCTCTGTGTGTTTGTGATACCTGAAAAGCAGTTACACATTTTAAAAAGCACAGCATACTAGAAAAATCCTGAGATGTAAAGTCTGGCTGAACAGGATTTTGCAAGTTGCTTTACTTACTACTTTGAATGACTTCAATTAAATTGTATTACATTATAAGCATCCTCAATTTCTGTCTCAATGTAATAGAATAATCTATTCCTCATAGGTTTCTTGGGGGAGATTAAAAAGATAATATGTGCAAAGCACCTAGCACACAGTGAAGACAAAATTGTTAGAGTCAGGGTGCCTGGGTAGCTCAGTCTATTGAGTGTCTGACTTGGGGTCAGGTCATGATCTCACCATTTGTGAGTTTGAGCCCCATGTAGAGCCCCGTGTGGGGCTCTGTGCTGATAGCTTGGAGCCTGGAGCTTGCTTTGGATTCTGTGACTCTTTTTCTCTCTGCCCCTCTCCTGCTGTTGTTCTGTCTCTGTCTCTCAAAAATAAATAAAAAGTTAACTTTTTTAAAAAAGTAGTAAGTGTTCAAAAGATATAGGTTATTTCTCCTCCAAATCCCTTCTAAAGTAAAAGCGGTTAAATAAGTTCTACTGTATTTATGTATCTTTTAAAGCAATTGTAATTAAAATAAAGTATCCTAGATGCTTCTTATTGAATAGAACTTTGTCAGATAAAAATGGTAGGCTAAGTTAAGTGACAGCAGTAATGCTTTTAAAAATTTATAAGTGATTATTCGTACCACTTTTATGTGTTTTCACCCTATTGTCTTTTTAGAACCTATTTCTCTAATTTAGTACATAATTATTTTTTATGATTAGGTACTTATACCAACACATGCTATTTAAAATCACCCTGGCTGACATTGAAATCTCCGCTTTGGTGGTGGTAGACTGCTAATTCAAAGTTCTTTTTCTATATACTCTCATATAACATCATGAACAATTACTCTTAAAGAAGTGTGCCCTGATGATAATGATGGTGTGCAATAAACTCCCATTTACTTGGGTCTTAAACAACCATAAAACTTAAATAGCCAGAATTTATTTCTATTCTTTATCAATGGCAACTAGGTCATAGCATAGTTGAAATCAAACAGAAAACACTCTCATGTAAGCCCTTCTTGCTATTCAAGGATCTAATTATCACTACTTGCTGTCCTTCTATACTATGGAATTCACACCCACAGATTACTCTTTGCCACCTTTAGGTCAGATGTTCCTCTGGTTGGGTCCAAGGGCCATTTGTTCCAGTGTAGGAAGATTAACCCTTAAATAGTTTAGTTGATGTTAATGTACTTTAAATCATGTTTTTATCTTTTTTCCATTGTCTCTCATTTTTCAATAAACTCATCACTTTGTTAAAAATTAATATTTTATTATGGTTTCCTTTTTCATTGTCTTCAGTTTATGCGTGAATAACATGAAAAGTCTCAAACAATTCTAATCAATGTAAACTTAATGCTCTAGGCCAGACTAGTTTATTGATGCTGAATAAGGTCACTTTCTTAGTGTGAGTTGTAAGATGATCCATAGGCAATTGTATACCTAATATTTTTTGTGTATTGTTAATCATTCTTATTTTGACTCTTGATCTTGCCTTTGTACACACACACACACACACACACACACACACAAATGGTATGTTTTGTATAATTCTGTGTTATTAAATACATGTATGCATAATATGCATTCAGCTATATCTTCTTTAAGTTAGGTAGATATGTGTCTTCCAATTTTTATTTAAAAATTTAGCATGAAGTGGCTTCAAGATGCGTGCACAATGGTGCAGATATAACATCTGCAATATTTTTTTTCATTAGAGGCATCCATTATTCTTTATAAACACTATCTTTTGGACTGTAGTACAAAAAGGTGACTCAAGAAGAGTTGGGAATTTTACTACAGAATGTTTAATATAATAAAACTATTCATGCTGTGAAATGTTTTGTGAAGTTCTATATAGTCGTTAATCACAAAAACCCATAATCTACCAAGTTTAGGATAATTTAGAATCTGGATAGTTTGAAAAACTGGATAATTTGAAGTTTGAATAAGTGTATTGTATTCTCAAGGTGCATAAGTTATTATACATTTGTTTATTTCAATCAGTAATCTGTGGAAAAATCTTAATTTGCATTGATAGAAGAAAAATAGAAATGATAAACCGAGTAACTAGTTTTTTTCCTTGCAACAATTCTCTATTTTTAAATTTTTCTATTTAAAATAACATATTATTTGACTGAATAAGCTTTTTTTTTAATAGTTTATTGTCAAATTAGTTTCCACATAATTGACTGAATAAGCTTTAAATGCAACTTATTGTTTTGTAGTTAAGCAAGATTTTGGATTATTGACATTCACTTTATTTGAAATTTGTTTCTCTGAATTTTAAATATCAGTGTTTTATTATACATTATGTGAGTTTATAAAACTATACACATGCTATTTTTTCTTTTTAAAATACAATTATCTAATTATATATCATTTTGTAGATACAAATTATGTTGATTTGCTGTTGAAACTTGGACATGTATTGAAACTCTAACTAAAGAAGATGTGGAATTATTAAAAAAATATTAATATTGGAATTGAATTTAAATACACATATCTAGATTGATGAAATCTAGACAATCTAAAAGCAAGATATACATACATATATTAAATATTATACAATTATAAAATGAAATGTGTGTGCATATGTTTGTGTGTGAGTTTTCTCATGATATTTTGTTATTGGTTAGAAAATATTCAACTAGATGGCAGGAGAAACAAGTTTAAATCTAATTACTTACTTCCTACCTATGCAAACTAAGATAAATAGCTTTATCTTTCTACTGTCTGAATTTTAGTTATAACAAAACAGAACTTAAAAAGATTCTAATGTCATTTCCAGCTCTATCCTTTATTTAAAAATTCTATTATATAATTTTTTAGGCTAGAGCCTCATGTATTATCTAAGGGAATTTTAAGTATATTGAACTATTACCATTCTCAGGTTGGATATAAAATTCAAATGAAATGGATAATCCTCCTTTCATTTATTTTTTAAGAACTCCAATTTGTCTTATTAATAAAGATGACAATGAAGTATAAGCCACTGAATTTATTTAGATCACATTTTAAAGCCAAAGTTGAAGACTTTATTTCTGTAAAACAATCCATTAAAACCAGAGAAAAAGATGGCAGGTACAGAGTACTATTTATGGGTGCTGTGGCGTACTAGATGCTACAAGGGCTGCTCTATAAAGATCAACTCAATTAATCATGAAATCAGCTTTCTGAAATAGGTATTATTTTTCCTATCATCAAAACTATTTTATAGAGGAGAAACCCAGTCTGAAATTTTACAGAATATGCATTCATAAGGTTACTAATAAGTTATGGGATTAGGGTGCAAGCTCAGGTCTTTCTAACTCCAGTTCCTAAGTTCGTATACATTTTACAAAACTGATTTGAAAGATACTGTCCCATTGTAACTTTGTGGAAAATTCTTTCCTCATCTCCCAAGACCTCATTCTCATGTATAAACTTTGAATTTGTGCCTTGGCCTTACTCTCCATGAGTACCAGCGCCCTGCTTTATGAAGAGAGGCCTGTCGGCTTATTTTCAGCTAGTGCCTCTGGGAATAATGGAAACTGGAATTGGTCTCCAAACTTTGCCATTCATGAGCTGAATCTTCCAAAAGAAGGTGATGATGTCTGATAATTTCGAAGCTAGAGCTTTGTCTGTATTATGTTGTTTTGGATAGACTTTTGTAACTTTTTTTTAATTAATCTCAGCCTTCCCAAGTTGATTTCAAATGTTATTCAGAATTGTGACAAAGTTGAAAGAAATAGATGAGTAAAGAAAGCTGTATTTGTGGGTAGAGGGTAGGATAATGACTTAATTTATCCAATTTGTTTTCTTCTAATCAAGATATTAGAAGCTTCCAGATGTTAGAAACATCTGCCTCTGCCACTTTCTGTACTGATAAAAAGGAAGAACAGTTTCAAATTTGATTGACTCTCATATGATAATATATTGATATTTTTGTTTGGCTTTGAAATGATTTATTCCAGAAGTTCTTTCTCTGTCTGAAAATTTAAATTTCCAGGGGATTTACTTTACACAGGTATGGATATCTGGATTCCACTTCCTTTGCTCTCATTTCTAAGAAAGTTGTTTCAATTGTCATGTCAAATCCTTAAGGACTTTTGGCTAATAATAAGTTATCATTTTGACAAAGCTAACTGCTGATGCCAAGCTTTTTGCTAGGTCTATATTCACTATTAATTTAAGTTCCATAAGTCATTTGCTGGAAGATAACTCACACACAATAAAATTGCTTCTTTCCACTCCAAAATAGGGCTGGATATGTAATTTTATTTTATTTTTTAATATTTTTATTTATTTCTAGGAGAGAGAGAGAAAGACAGCGTGAGCAGGGGAGGGTCAGAGAGAGAGGGGGATACAGAATCTGAAGCAGGCTCCAGGCTCTGAGCTGGCAGTCAGCACAGAGCCCGACGCGGGGCTCGAACCCACGAACCGCGAGATCATGACCTAAGCGAAAGTCGGACGCTTAACCGACTAAGCCACCCAGGCGCCCCTGGATATGTAATTTTAAACCCCTTGAACTGTAAGCTCACAATTACATTATAAGAATAACATTGCACTGCTTGTACTCAGAAATCTATTTACAGCTTTCTTTTGCACTTTAAAATGTTAAATACAAGCCACTGAAATCTAAAGGTTCTGATATGACCATATGAAAATTAGACTTCCCATAAGAAAAAATTTTAATTTCTATTGCTCAGGTCAAGGCAATGAGGATATATCTGTCAAGGTCATTTTTTCCATGTAGAGTATATATTATACAGTACTTTATTTCTTCCATTCCAAGTTCTACACATTTTGCAACATGAGATTAAAAATAAATGATTAAATGATGACATAAAAATGTAGAGAAAATCAGGGGTTCCTGGGTGGCTCAGTAGGCTAAGCGTCTGACTTCAGCTCAGGCCATGATCTCACACAGTTTGTGGGTTCAAGTCTCATATATCAGGCTCTGCGCTGACAGCTCACAGGTTGGAGCTTGCTTCAGATTCTGTGTGTCCCTCTCTTTCTGTTTCTCCCCAACTCATGCTCTGTTTTTTGTAAATAAATAAACTTTAACATTTTTTTAAATGTAGGGAAAATCAGAATTTACATAAGCGTTTAGCATGATGTACAATGGAATTTTGATACAAAGAAATGGCTTTAGTTTTTATCCTATAAATCTTTGGATATAATTCTTGGGTAATTCACTTTTGAAAAAGTAGTATTTCACTATTTATGCTTATGTAAAATACTTAAAATCAACAATATTTTCTTTTCTTTCTGTATGTTCTTTTTAATCACACAATTAAGAATTAAGTTGGTTAACAATTCATCTCTTTCTTTTCTTTTTTTAAGTACAGCTGTGCCAACTGGTTATATCCAAGTAAACATTATTCAATAGTTTTTAAACAAAAATCTACAAACTCTATTGGTTATTTAATAGACAAAACATTGTTATTCATTGATTCATGCAAATAGATTATTATTTTGGAAGTGGAGGAAACACAGCATCCATTATGAATCTGAGTACTTTCTATAAACAATTTCAATCTTAATCTGTTAAACTGAACTATTTAAAAATACCTTAAAATGTACATTATATTCCTAATCTGCACAGTAGTGCTTTGTATTCACCTAAATAATTCATCCCCTTAACTCCCTAAAAAGTTGTCAGAAGGAGGATTTTTTTAATAGAAATTGTTTTCTTTGGGTTCTGAAGTTGTCTTTGATTTAGTCTGAGAAATCTCCATATTTAGAGGTTTTAGATAATGGAATGCTAGTAGCTGAAGAATTGATGCCATTTATTTAGAGGCCAAATAAAAATGAAAAGTTTTTAGGCTCAAGATGTGTTGTTTTGTTGTATATCTAACAGCCTTGTTAGAAGTAAGTGTATTTTTTAAGTAAAGAAGTAAATATATTTAATAATTCCTTCTACCAAACTCCTTCATTTGAATCAAATGGGACATCCATTCTACTTTAGAAACATGAACCCTGGCATGTGTTTTCCAACTTTGCAGTTTTCACTGAATTGATTACTCCAGTTCTGTAGAAACTCTAGAATAAAAGAGTAACATGGAAAATGAGGCTCGATGCATAGGAATGCAAGACATAATTGTGGGGCTTCAGTTATGTTTCCTGTTAATGAAGACAAGAGCATAATGTGAAAAATCCTGTAAGGTAAAATGCACAGAATGAAATAAGACTGAAAGACAGGTAGGTGAATATTTTTTGTGGTCCTATTGCTTAGACTTTGAGAACAGGAGTAAATATTCCATATCATTTTCTGTGGAGTTGAAAGCCATTGACAGCATAAGATTGCTTTAAACTTTACAAATCTTCTTTACTAAAAAAATTCTTATGCATATTTTAGAATTGATATTTATATTCTACACTGTGTATTTGCATTTAAATTTATTATTACCTTCCTGATCCAATATTTACTAAGTTCACTGGATTTTTAGAGTGCCAATTTCATTGGACTCACGATTAGTGTTAAAAATTCAATTTTGACATGTATTTGCCTCTGACATTCATTTTCAAATAAGATTAGAAATATATGTATAAACAGTAAATTTTCTCTGACATTGATCAACATTTATGTGATATATTTCAACAGAATATGGGTTTTAGACATTCATTTCCATCATATGTTAAAAAGGAATTCGCAAAATTACAAAGTAAGATGGATTGTTATCTTGATAATATATATCTAAAAATAAACATATATTGGGGTGCCTTGGTAACTCAGTCGGTTAAGCGTCTGACTTCGGCTTATGGTCATGACTTCAGGTCATGATCTCTCAGTTTGTGGGTTCTAGGCCCGCATTTGGTTCTGTGCTGGCAAATCAGAGCCTGGAGCCTGTTTCATATTCTGTGTCTTCCTCTCTCTCTGACTCTACCCCCCTCATGTTCTGTCTCTCTCTGTCTCAAAAATAAATAAATATTAGAAAATTTAAAATAAACATAAAGTTTAAATCAAAAAAGCTGCATTAGCAAGGATCTTGATGACTCAGAGAATAATACTGTTTGAAGATACATGTCCTTGACAAGTCTGGAAAAAAGTTAATGGTTCTATGATTACTTCTTGATGATTCAGACATTGACAAAGTAATGAAATTACTGAAATTAATTAAATTAATGAAAAATTAATTTAAAAACTAATTAAGTTAGTGAAAAACTAAACAAATTAATGAAAAAACTTTTTTTCATCTTAGTTTGCCTTTATTTACCTATTCTTCTTACTTTTTGATCGATAGTATCTTCAATATCACAAGAGAAAATTAAAACATTTTACATTGTGAAATCTAGAAATTAAAAACATTACATAAAATTTTTGTGAAAATTTAGGAAAAAATACAGTGACTTGTAAATAATGTATTGTATGTGTAACTATTTATAGATTTAAATTACAAATTTTATGTGTTCTTATGATTACAATAGGCATTTTAAATGCATTTAAATCAACATTCGTTATATAATTTACCCTGCACTATTTTGCTGTGAATTACTTATTATCTAACTCATTCTGAAACCAAAACTCATTACCAGTTATTAGGTCTTTTAACTAAGGCATTATAGCATTCCACACTAAATCTTATTTGATTTTTTCATATAGCAATGTTTTGGACAGTAGGTCTTTAAATTACTGTCCATATAAAAATTTACCCTTCTTATTAATCTCTCCAATTAACACTAATTCCCTAGTTAATTAAGGAATTGATTATGTTATGTGTTATTAATCTGTTATGTATTTTTTTTTAATTTTTTTTAATGTTTTATTTATTTCTAGGAGAGAGAGAGAGAGACAGCGTGAGCAGGGGAGGGTCAGAGAGAGAGAGAGTCACAGACTGAAACAGGCTCCAGGCTCTGAGCTGGCAGCCAGCACAGAGCCTGATGCGGGGCCCAAACCCACGAACCGTGAGATCATGACCTGAGCGAAAGTCGGACGCTTAACCGACTAAGCCACCCAGGCGCCCCATGTTATGTATTTTTTAAAATTAATGTTTGCTTATTTTTGAAAGACATAGACAGAGTGCAAACAGGGCAGGGACTGAGAGAGAGGAAGACACAGAATCCCAAGGATGCTCCAGGCTCCAAGCTGTCAGCACAGAGCCTGACATGAGGCTTCAACCCATGAACCATGAGATCATGACCTGAGCTAAAGTCGGACGCTTAACTGACTGAGCCACCCAGGTGCCCCAAATCAGTTATGTATTAAATGAGTTAAGGTTATTATTGCTAATTGTATACATTTAGGTGATTTTATAATCTCTCTGCCTCAGTTTTCTGATCTCTAAAGTGAGAAACATGATGGGCCTACCTCTCTTTGCTCTTACAAGGGTTCAGTTTCATGATCCAGTTCAACTGTGTTGCTAGTTCTGAGGAACAGTAAGCACCTCACTTTTTTTCTCCAGAGATAAAAGCATACACCCACCCATATTTTTTTAAGATATAAAATACACTAGGATTTTCCCCTGAACTGTTTGGTATTAATTTATATTAAGCCATAGTGTCACAACCTTACTTTGACTATAATTAATAAAATTTGTGAGGTTTTGGTAACAACAGAGGATTTATCTTTAAAATCGGTTTGTAGGATATATTTATACATTCACTTTGCATAGATGGTAACCCAGACAAAAGACTTCTCTCAGTCAATAATTTAGGGCATATGGGTAGAAATCAATTGGTATTTGATGTTGATGTTATGATATTTTTGTCCCTACACAATTATTTCCATGAGACGTTTTCTTAAGTACATAAACTGGATTTAAACAGAATTTGCAATTACTTTATTATAGCTAAAACAAGAGGTAGTAGAACCCTTTCTCTCTTTTTTTAATGTTTATTTATTTATTTTTGAGAGAGAGAGAGAGAGAGAGCTGGGAAGGGAAAAAGAGAAAGGAAGACAGAATCCCAAGCATTCTCTGTGCTGTCAGCACAGAGCCCAATGTAGGGCTCGAACTCACAAACCGTGAGATCATGACTTGATCTGAAATCAAGAGTCCATTTATCCAGCTGAGCCACCCAGGCATCCCTCCTCCTTCTCCTCCTCCTTTTTTTTTTTTTTTAACTTATTTACTTATTTTGAGAGAGAGTGTAAGAGCCAGTAGGTTAGGGGCAGAGAGAGAGAAAGAACCTCAAGTAGCTGAAGTAGGCTCCGCACTGTCAGTGCAGAGCCCAGTGCGGGGCTAGATATCACAAAGCGAACTGTGACATCATGACCTGAACTGAGATGGCATCAGAAACTTAACCTACTGAATCATTCAGGTGCCCAGTAACACCTCTTTTGAAAGCAATTTTGAAGAAATACTTGCAATTATAAGAAGCACATATGCCATTCTTCTTGATTTTTTAAAAAAATTTTTTTTAATAATTTATTTATTTCTGAGAGAGAGAGAGAGAGACGGCGTGAGCAGAGGAAGGTCAGAGAAAGGGAGACACAGAATCTGAAACAGGCTCCAGGCTCTGAGCTGGCAGTCAGAAAGGTGATGACTTGTCCAGATGTGAAATAAATTGTTAAGTTAGGAAATAAAGCCAGGTGAAGTTAATTTTCATTAAACAGTCAGCTGCCCTGAGCGTCAATTAATTTTTCCTCTAAGAAACCACTCTCATTTTAGGCATTTGTCACTCATTTATGCACTCATTTATCCACTCATTTATCAAACATTTACAGGAAGTGCAATGGTGAACAACATATCTGCAACACCCTCCTCCTGAATTTAAAAAGAGCCGGAGAACAAAGAAAGTGAACAAGGGTGGGAGTCCCGAGAAAGCCAAGAAGTGGCAAGGATGCAGAGAGACCGAATAGAGACTGTGGGTCCAGGAGAAAGGCCCCCACTTTTTCTAACCCTCAATTTACTAATCTGAACGTAGAGAGGTGATTCTTTGAGGTGATTATTTATGAAATCTTTAGTAATCTTGTTAGCTATTATAATATGAAAAAAAACATGAGGTCTTCTAGTTGTTTCTGAGATTTAGAAACATACCTGTACAATTTAGATATTCTTAATATGGTTTCAGCTTCTAATCTGTTTTTTCCATTATCATAATTTATTCAAGCGAGTCTCGTTTCATATCAAGATTTACTGATTTAAACTTCATTCAACTTACTTATTCATGTTTAATACTGGACTTACCCCTACTTCAGCTACTCCTGGCTTTTCCATATATTTTTTTTAGGAATGTGTTTCTCAACTAGGATGACTTTGCCTCCCCAAGGATATTTGCAATATCTGCAGATATTTTTGATTGTCACCACTTGGGGTGGGAGGGATGATATTAATATCATGTGTAGAGAAGGTAGTGATGCTGCTATACATCCTATAATGCATTGTATATCACCCTAAGGCAAAAAATTATCTGCCACAAAATGTCAAAAATGACAAGGTTGAGAAAACCTGCTCTGGAAAAAATAATAATATTTTCTCCTTCATTCATCTCCTATGTTTTCACCCTCTTAAACAAGCTACATGTTGTAAGGACATTTGTTTTTAATATGTTAATTATGAAATATTTTAATTGATTTCTTTATACAGGTCACATCATTGTGTGACACTGACAAATTTATTTATGGGTACATTTATTTATAAATCAACAAATATCCCCTGAGGATTTACTATGCGTGAGGCATTCTGCTCAAAGATGAATGACACCTCAGTCACTTCCATCACAAAGGAGAAAATCTACTTAAATGCTTAGGGATGTGTAATGTTTAAACTGTCGGTGGTGGCTGAAATGTATTTCAAAGGTAGGTTGATGGCATCAAGTACATTTCAGTGTATGTAAATAGACATCAGTAACTAGGAAGTACATTATCTTGACAATTCCATCTAATTTTGTTTATTGTCTTAAAAACTTATTTTAAAAAGTCTATCCATCTCTTATTACCATTGTGTGTCGTATAACCTGTCATACTGCAAGTAACTTAAGAAGGTCAATTAAGCTTTAGAAAGTATGCCACGAGCACAACTGCTAATCCCTTGGCATTTTTCCCTTAATTAAATTTAAACTACCAATTTTCTTTAGTTCTCCTTAGCTCAGAAAACTTACTTAATGTGCCAAGACTAATATAATACCAGAGCTATCATCACATTAAATACAATTTATTTTCTGTTAAAATATAAGGATGGAACTATGTCCAAAAGCATCCATTAAAAGCCATATATGTGGCTGTATTGACAGCATAAGTACAAAGTAGATACGAAACAATCTGCTTTTAAATTTTTTCTGTGCAATTTTTCATACACAGTGTGACATTTTTATACTCATTTTAATTCTTTTGTCCTCCAAGTTGTTTTTTTTTTTAATTTTGTTACCTCAATGTTTACTAAAGCCCTACAGAGACCTACAATGCACCATCTGATATTATCTCATCAGTGTTGTTGTGTGAATTCATGGGCGAATGGAGTCACATGCCAAGCCTAGAGGCGAGTGGTTAAAATGCACTTCCTGGTCTACTCTCTATGGACTACTCTTTTTTTTTTTTCTCTTAAAATATGGACAGTTTCTAGCTAATTCTCAATGATATCCAGGTCCAAATTACTACTATCAGTGATGCCAGGAAGCAATTCGAACATAGGTAATATATTGTCTTAATTTTATATTCCTGGTGTATGTAACATATAGTCCTACTGTAGCAGGAACACATATACATAGAAAAAAACATAAAGAATGGAATTTAGAACTACACCTGAAAAATCTTTTATTCTCTTAGCTTCCCCCTGCAGTTTTTATCCAAATGGTTGTGTAAATTCATTTAGCATAGAGCATGAAAATGGGAAATTTTATTAGATAACAGATAACAAATGGTCAAGAACGTCTTTGGAAATTATTTTTAAAACATCAAGTTTAAATATCAAGGAAAATGCTATCATAAATATTTAGTAGTGAAAATATTTAATTTTCATATTAAAAATGGGAAAATATGAAATTTAATCTCTTCATAAAAAATATGAAGAGAGATATTTTACCCTTAGTTGGAAGACCAGAAGGCCCTGTTAGTATAACTTGTCATTGGATTATAGACATCTCCAACTGAACTTGCTGAGAAACAGGCTGAAAAAACAAAATTGTTGGAGTAGGTTTTCAGAAGCAAGAAAGTGATGCAGGCATTCAAATGCCAGTCATTGACATTTTGGAAAATTTTCTTCAGATAAAAAGGGGAAATGAGAAACCCACAGAGAAGAAAATCTAAGGAGTATATAGAATATTCTGGAAAGCATTTCAGTGATTTGAGGCAGGAGGCAGAATATCAGATAGCGTGGAAAGGAAAGAGAGCAGACATGACTGTTTATCTGACAGCATGGGAACTAGGCAACTGAGGTAAGATGGGAGATAATTTATTGAAGGATCTGATGTTCAGAGAGATTCCTATTCAGTCACTGCCATGACAAAGTACAATTAGACTAAAGGTTTTTTGAAGTCCATGAAGATGTGCAAAAGTGTCTCTTTTTGTTGTACTAAATAACAAGCAATTCTCAAATAACAGTATTTCCTTTCTTTGGGTATCTTTTAAATCCAAGAGTAGGTAAGGTCATTTTGTACACATGCTATACTTGCTTTTTTAATGGTGAAAATTGCCCACCTAGAATTTCATTTCTTTGCATATGCTCACTGCCCTAGTAAATGCTAGTAGCCTAGAGAGAGGTCCCATATTGACTCATTTTCAGAAAATATTGTCTAGCATTGTCTAATAAAAAATAATTTCCAGGGGTGCCTGGGTGGCTCAGTCGATTAAGCATCTGACTCCTGATTTCAGCTCAGGTCATGATCTCATGCTGGTGTCTCAAAGAATGAACTGATGATTAATGATAATGATAGAAATCAAATATTTGAAATCATGTTTGCTGTGTCTTAAAAATTAGATATTTGAATTTGGAACTCTTAAAATGGAAGTTTCAAACATTGTGGAATATAATGCTGCAGATCAATCACTCATAAGTAGTTAAAAATTCCTCTGCTTAAAAAGTTACCCAGAACAAAATTTTAAAAATATATTTTTTAATGTGTGTGTGTTTTTTTTTTTTTTTTTTTTTGAGGGAGAGAGAGAGACAGAGAATGAGTAGGGAGGGGCAAAGAGAAAGGAAGACACAGAATCCAAAGCAGGCTCCGGGCTCTGGGCTGTCAGCACAGAGCTTGACGTGGGGCTCGAACTTACGAACTGCAAGATCATGACCTGAGCTGAAGTCGGACGTTCAACCGACTGAGACACCAGGTGTCCCCCTTTTTCTTTGTTTATTTATTTTTGAGAGAAAGAGACAGTAAAAATTCAATCACAATACCTAGATAACTGACTCTATTATCAAGATGTTTATATATATAAGTAAATGCCACATAACTTCTGTTTAAAGTGTGTTCATTTTTAATAGATTTTAAGTAAACAATATATAGCCATACTTTGATAGCTCGAAGAAAAGTGACAAATTTGTCCAGCCACCTCTTAGATAAGTCTGTTGGCTTCCTTCACCTCTCAATTCCTAACGACCTGTCTCTGACTGCATAAACTTGTTTATGGCTATCTAAATCCCTTTCTAAGGCAGCTGTCTCTGGAGAGTGCTACTTAATCTCCAGGAATGCTATTCTTTCACTCTCAAGTCCAGCCAAGATCCTTATATTCTCAGTGTGTCTGGTCTCTCTATAATGTTAAGAATAAAACCATCTACTTAGTTTATTAAAGTAATTCATTCTGAGGAATGATTTACCAATAATACCAGTAAAAATAACTGCAATTTATATATACTATTATATCTAATATATTCTGAAATTGTATTTCAATCAACTTATTTTTCTGTTTATTATCCATTTACCAATTGGGATAGAAGCTTCATGGAGCAGGCATCTCTGTTATCACGATTCCTCCATAGTATCTAGTTTAGACTCAGTGGTATCCATTCATGTTTCCTAAAGAGTAGTGAACTTTAGAAGTTCAGAAAATAGGCAGACAATTATAGGTGATTATGACTGGGTGGGAAAGAAGAAAGGTCCATTAGGCCGGATTGTGAAGGATGGATAGGATTTGTATGCGTCACGTACTTAGGTGCTAAACATGTTGCTACCTCACAGTCTACACACAGAATCATTATGCACACAGCTAGGTGTCTGATACATAAGAGTCTATGGATGTTTATCTCACCTAACAATGGATGGAGAAATTGGAAAATGCGGTGCAGGCTTGGGACACAGAATGAATTTGGTAGAGGAAAGTAGCTGGTGCAGGTGGTACAGGGAGATGCTGGCTGAGGGCAGAAAATACAATATTCTGGGAAGCCTGAAGACGTAAGTTGAACAAATCTGTCTTTCCCATATGTGGTCAATGTCTTGTTCCAATTTACTGATATACAATAATTTACTTAGACAGATTGATAGATTTGATAGATGATAGATAGATAATGGATAGATGATAGATAGATAGATACATAGATACATAGATACATAGATAGATAGATGATAGATAGATGATAGATTATAACTGTACGCTTAGACTCATTACATCTTTTTTTTTGTTGTTTTATATAACATATTCTATTGAAGGAAATCTTACTTCCATTGAATTGTATTTCAGCATTCTCAAGTAAGCTCAGTTTGCTGGACAATATATCAAAGAAGAAATGCTACAAGTCTCAGGCTACAATAGTCATTATTCTTCTGTAGTCAGTATTTAAAAATTTTTTTTTAATGTTTTATTTATTTCTAGGAGAGAGACAACGTGAGCAGGGGAGGGTCAAAGAGAGAGGGAGACACAGAATTGGAAATAGGCTCCAGGTTCTGAGCTGGCTATCAGCATAGAGCCTGACGCGGGGCTTGAACCCACGAACCGTGAGATCATGACCTAAGCGAAAGTTGGACGCTTAACCGACTAAGCCACCCAGGTGCCCCTGTAGTCAGTATTTTAATAGGTTAATTTATTGGTTCCACTTTCTCAAACTTAGTGGCTAGTTTATCAGATAAAAGCAATAGTCATGTCAAATTAAAGTAATAGAATATTGGTCATGTAACATAGGCAACTTTCCATTATCACGCAGAATGAAGTCTCAACATTGCAATCCAATTAATCAGAATATGAATAAGTACAACATCACCTTTATTGAAAAAATTTCTTGAGAAAAACATTTTCTCTAAGTATTTCAATACACTTTTTTTTTTCTCAGACAAGTGTAAGATTATTTCGTATACTCTGAGATATCATAGTCATCCCAAACTCCTTCAAGATAGATAAAAGTCACTTATGAAAAGTGTTAAACATCTACCTACATTTTTTAATCTTTTAAAAAAATTGTTGGAGAACAGACAATATAATACATGACAATATTTTCTTAAATCTTGCACTAGCACAAAAGGACATGATTATTTCAGAATGGTTACATTGGAAGGTTTTGCTTTACTTTTATTCCTTTGCTCTTTTCTATGTATATCAGAAACCCTGATTTCATGGTTTGACTTTGATTCTAGTTGCTCAAAACAAACATTTGCCAATATCTATCTATCTATCTATCTATCTATCTATCTATCTATCTATCTATCATCTATCTATCATCTATCTATCTAACTTACACCCAAGAAATTATACTGACAAAAACAGCAACAAGATAATTCTGAAAAATTATTTCACTGTAAAACATTTTTGAAAATACCTTATCAAAAGTGAACAGATTCTTCTCACAGTATCTATAATCACAGAGAAAGTAAAATACTGTCTTTCATCTTTATGAAACCAAGAAACAAGTAATGAGAACTATTTACTGTAACTGGGTTTTTCCTTTAGAATTCAATGGTGATATTGACTTTGAATATAGAACATGCGCCTCTAATTTGACGTATGTCAGACACATCAAAGACATGTATCAAAAGTGTTATCTTCATCCGAAGTAGGTTATTTAGGGGCACCTGGGTGGCTCAGTCGCTTAAGTGTCCAACTTTACTTCAGGTCATGATCTCAAATTTCATGAGTTCGAGCCCTG
Organism: Hyaena hyaena; assembly: GCF_003009895.1. Classification (NCBI taxonomy): domain Eukaryota; kingdom Metazoa; phylum Chordata; class Mammalia; order Carnivora; family Hyaenidae; genus Hyaena; species Hyaena hyaena. Next base: position 57,370 of record NW_024082930.1, read on the forward strand.
CATTGGACATTGGGCTGATAGCTTGGAGCCTGGAGCCTGCTTTTATTCTGTGTCTCTCTTACTCTCTACCCCTTCCCCACTCTCTCTCTCACTCTTTCATGCAAAAACAATGAATAAACATTAGAAAAAATTAAAAAAATAGAAACAAAGTAGGTTATATTATAACCTCAAATTAAATAAAAATTTTTTAATATAAGCATACAGGTTAAATGACTTGTATTTAAAACGGAGTAGTATAATTTATCAAAATAAAAGATATAGTCAAAGTAAGCAGAGAGAATTGAAGGTCAATAGAAAAGTCTCTACAATAGTAATGATAATCCCTTGCAGATTAGAATCTTTAATAGAACTATGCACTACAAACAAACTATGATATAAGTCTTAAATGCTGGTCACATAGGTCATTTAAATTTTCTAGTAAAATATTTTTAAAAAGTAGGAATTAATTTTAATAATAAATACATGAAAATGTAATCATGTTCATATGTAATTAATATAAAAATGTTAATGAGATACTCTATATTCCTTTTTTCATACTACATCTTTGAAATCTTGTGTATATTTTATAGTTACAGTGCCTCTAAATTTGGCTAGCCACAATTCAAATGCTTATAAACTACATATGGGTAGTGGAAACTATTTTGGACCCTGGAGTTCTAATGTGTTCAATATGCAAGTCCAACTTTAAAAATTTTTCATTTTCACAAATTACTCTTATAGCCGTTTTAATTGTATAGTTTCCTACATCTTTTCTATTTTGTCTAAAAAAAACAATATAAAACTTTTCCAATAGTAATGCCACTGGGCTTTGTTGAACCAACTCTAGGAAATAATCTGGTTTTAATTAAATAATCAATTTTAAAGAATCAGTTCACTTTGTGGGCGCCAGGGTGGTTCAGTCAGTTAAGCGTCTGACTTCAGCTCAGGTCATGATCTAGCAGTTTGTGGTCTTCGAGCCCCGCATTGGGTTCTGTGCTGGCAGCTCAGAGTCTGGAGCCTGTCTCAGATTCTGTGTCTCCCTCTCTCTGCCCCTCCCCTGCTCGTGCTCTGTGTCTCTCTGTCTCAAAAATAAATATAAATTATAAAAAAAAAAAAAGAATCAGTCTACTTTGGAGTATTAGAAGTAGAAGCTATAACAGCCTATATATATAAATGTATTATACGTATATAATGTATTATATATATTACATTACATAAAATTATATAGAAAATGGCCCTGCAAATATCATTCAACTTGGTCTGTAATATTATTATACATGTAATATATATAATATATCTTATACAATAAAATAATATTATATAAGGGGGTGGAAATAATTATTATTTTATTATATAAAATAACACACACCCACAAAGTTGTTAATTTGTTAGTCAAGAGCTTTCCAGGGGAAATCTGAAACTGGTTCCTGTAAGCCTAGGGCAAGGAAAGACAGATAGCTTTAAAAATAAAACTGCCATTTCTTTTATGAGCAAAAGATTTATCTAAGAATAGTGAAAACTTGCAATCTGGGACAAGCAAGCTATGGCAAAACCATTAGTTAAGTCTAGAGAACTAAGGCGAGGAATGCGCTTTTATAGAGGAAAGTGGGAATTTGTGAAGACTGTTTGTTATAAACAAAATGTCCATTGTCTGAGAGCTGGAAGTATAGCACAACTCATTGGATGAGTTGTGATAATCTCTCATTGGTTAAGCTGATACATGGGGAGAGGAAGCCTTATTTCCTTCTGCAGCAATAGTATAATAGTATTCATGTGCAAGATTCATCCATGTGCAGTTAACGGTGAGTGATAGGACATGAGCTTCCCTTGCTAAACCATTCAATTCCATTCCCTCCATTAAGGTTTTCCTTTATTAAGGGTGAGGTTTCCCTTTATTAAGTTTGAAAGACCAAAGAAAGAGGCAGGCCATTCCAGATTGGCAGGCAGAGGTTTAATAAGCAAGGGAACTTCTATGTTAAGACCTGTCTTGGGTGGCCACAAGAGCAGTAGATCTCCACAACCCCCTACCAAATATTAGTTTATAATGAGGCTTAGTCATGTATACCATTCAGATGGTCTCAACAACACACTGCTATCTCAAGGCTGTGTCTGTGGGGCTGTTCCCAGGGGTGGAAAAAGCATGGGATATACATTCCAAGGATGGGGGAGTGGTGGATGACAGTGAGACTCCAATTCCTGGCCTTTGATCCTGAGTCAACTAGAGGTCACATTCTCTTGATGACCTATACCAGTATTCCTCGATCTTGTGACCAGCTCTTACAATTTCACAGGCTTTCCTCTTCTTTCATGTGCCCAGAGCAGTCAGAAAAGGGTTTCACTACCATGACGGTGGCTCCTTTGATAGCGATTTGGCTACTGTGGAATAATATGCCACAGCAACAATATAGACACATGGCAGAGAAAACATAATGATTCCCAAAATCAGTGACAACTTTTTCCACTAAAAGCCCCATGATCTGAACCCATCTAGGCTGGGGATTGAATCATTCAGGGCATTCATCTGTGTCCCCATGTGATATAATAAAGATGATATATTAGAAGACTCATCAAGAATGAACACAACATTCTGTTTACATAATGGCACAAGTGTCTCCTTGTGAGGCAGTAATAATGCCCAAAGTCATCTTATTTTGAAGGACAGATTTCCTCAGCAGAAACATTTCTGTGTTCAGTGAATACAGACTTTGTCGGCTATATTCAAGATTTACTGGGTGAATGTAGTAAGTGCTTCTATATGTGCTGTAATAGCCTCCATGACGATGGAGGGAAAAAAGAATGGCAGTCAAAAGAATGTATCAGTGGGAAACAGAATGTGCCCACCTGTCCTTGAGGAGAGAGAAGCTGGAAACTTTAGGAACTTGACCTCATTGTACATATCAAACACGTTGGTCAGGAGAGGCAGCACGTTAAATTATGAGGAGATAAATGGGGGCAGGATATTCCAGAGCAGCGCCCCTGTCTTCTTCCCTCTTCCAATAGTGGATGGTCCATTCCAGGTATAATATATTTCCACAGGTCCAGCTTGCAGCAGGATAATGGAATCTCTGTGGAGGTTTAGTAGGACCCTCTTACCCAACGTGCAAAGTGACTCACCCATCCTAGAGGTGCATTTCATTGACCAGTAGATAACTCCTGTCCCAGGTATGATGGGTCTCGGTGTTCCGAGAAGCATGGATATTGATCTATGGTGAGAGTCAAGCCAAAGGCTGTTTCTTATGACTTCAACCCAGTTATAGTATTGGGTGTCTTGACAAGGGTCCCTGGTCAGGCATATAGAGCAACAGGCGCTACTGGTGAACATTCAAATGTATCAAAGTCTGGAACCATTCTTTAGGACACCCGGCCAAGGTGATTTTACCTGTTAGTAATTTCATTTGCTGTTTTCATATTTATTTTTTTTTCTTTTTACCAACTATGCAGCTTACTGGTTATATGAGAGATAGAATCTTCATTCAATGTCATGTTATTTTGTTCAACCTTGCACATCATGACCTTTGGAATATGACCTCCAATCACTGTTTAGTTGTTGAGAATATCCATGCTTGTTACTCAGTTTCTCTATTATAGCAGCCTGGTTGGCACAGTGGTCGGGGAAAGCTTGGGTTGGGTCAGATGCAGTGCCCACACAACTAAGGCATGTTAGAGCCAAATATGGGGGAGACAATATAATCAAGGTGGGAACTCGCCATTTGGGAACTCTGCTGAATGGCCCCAGACTCCTTTGGTGATTGCTTTGGACATTTTTAGAACACACAGGACATGCTGTCACTGCATTAACCAAATCATAGTATGTCAAGGGCATTCCAGCATCCCTGACAATATGCCATCTCACCTGGGCTAAACAGTGGCAACTCCTTCTATGTGCCCAATCTGCATATATTGCAAACTCTCAAGTATCCTGGTATAGCATATTCACTGTATGGTTGATTTGTGTAACTTAAATTATATGCTATCTGTAATTGTGTTGGAATCATGTTACATAATCATTGATTCCAGGTTAGCACCTTGGGCTGGTCTTCTTGAAAAAGTTTTCAGGCTATTAGCCTTCCAGAAATCCCTGGATTCAAGCATTGGGTTTTGCATTAATTCAGCTGCTTCTAATCAGTCAGTTTTCTCTGCCAATCAATCTTTTCCTGGTTGGTCTCTGACACTTTTTTCTTGACACTGTGTTATAATTGGAGGCTTTGGCATTGCTGCATTATATTCTTAAAAATAAAGTTTGGCTTTCTTACAAGGCACAGAATAAAACTGAGAAATCGAAGAAAAAAATTTGCCAGTCATAAGTTACACGTCTTGGTGATTTTAAGCATCAATACTGAATTAAGGTCTGTATGTTATTGGAATGTTCTCTAGATTTTAGACCTTATATTGCAATTAACATTTACACAATGTTGAATATTTTAGCTCTTCTGATTTTTGCACCCTAAAGAGAAGACACTTTACAGTCTATTCAGCAGATTTTTAATTTTGTAGAAATTAAATAATTGTAATAATTATAAAGTCTCTGTAACCTGAGCTTAAGTAGTCAACATGGACATGGGAGAGAAGTTTTATTGATGACATTCAAAAATATCAGGTAAGAGGTATAAGAAACTAACTTTGTCACTGAACTTTTCAGAGTTCCAATAAAAATAGAAGTTAGTCTGTTTTTGATTCCCGATTTGAGCTGAAACCAAGAGCTGGCCGCTTAACTGACTGAGCCACCCAGGAACACCAACCCCGTAATCAATCTTTTAGATTAACTAAGGTGGGGATTGAAAGCAAACTGCCCTTGAAAGATGAAATGCTGATAATTTAAAGCAGATAAAATTTGAGGTGCCTGGGCGTCTGACATCAGCTTAGGTCATGATCTCACAGTTCAAGAGTTTGAGCCCCACATTGGATTCTATACAGCTTAAAGCCTGGAGCCTGCTTTGGATTCTGTGCCTCCCTCTCTCTTGCCCCTTCCCCACTTGTGCTCTGTCTCTGTTTCTCAAAAATAAATACATATAAAAAATGTAAACCAGATAAAATTTTATCAAATTATCAATGCAGTTAGTGGAAGAACACTACACATAGAAGTTTTTCTTTGACATGGTCAGAGTGATAGATCTTACAGTCTGGATTTCCTCATAATTCATTGTGTCAGCATGGTCCAAATATAACTGAGCTTCATGTAGAAGCCTTCGGTTTCTTGCTTTCAATTCAAAAGTTTAGTGTAACATGCAGATTAAAACCACTTAACATGATTTTTAAGTAATCATGTGAAAAAATAAACATTTCAAAACATTGGCTGGGAAATGTGGAAACCATAGCATACAGAGAGAAATGTAATACCAAAAATTGTAGCTTCCCTTCAAGGGAATCAGACTTCATCAAATGGAAATTGAGAGGAAGTTTCTTTTTCATATACGTGATATGCTACAAATCCCTTCCCTTTTGCAGATAAGAGAAATTACAGGATACAAAATAATTTATGGCCACAGGAGTAGAAGAAATTACATATTTGGTAATAAATTAGGCTGAGCAAAGGTCTAAAGTATTCAATGTCACCCGGCAGCTAATCTGATCTTAAATGACATTTCCCACCATTTAGTGTTAGTGGATACAAGGATTCCTTTGAGGTAGAAATGCTGTATTTTCCACATAAACTGGAACTGTTCACCTTTGTGAAGAAAAGTGAAGTATACCAAATATTTATGTGAAGTCATAAAGCTTATATAAAATAGAAAGGCTAATCATTAAAAATTACACTTGCTGTTAGATAAATATGAAAATACAGTGAAGTCAGTGCAGTTTCTTACATAAATAAAGCTTAATTTTTCCTCTTTAAGAAATACAACAGGGGCGCCTGGGTGCCTCAGTCGGTTAAGCGTCCACCTTCAGCTCAGGTCAGGATCTCACAGTTTGTGGGTTCGAGCCCCGCATCAGGTTCTGTGCTGACAGCTCAGAGCCTGGAGCCTATTTCAGATTTTGTGTCTACCTCTGTCTGTGACCCTCCCTCACTCTTGCTCTGTCTCTCTCTGTCTCAAAAATAAATAAAACCCCCCAAAAAAAATGTTTAAAAAAAAGAAATACAACAATAATTGAGAAGTATGAGGGTTTTTCTGAGACAATTATATTACTCCTTTGTGCAGGAGTATATAACAAGCCAGAATAGTGATAAAAGTTTTTCTAAATCTATTTGCAGTATAGAAATGCTATAATTTGCTTATTCTATACATATGTAGGGATGACAATGTTTAATTCAGTTACAAATGCAAATAATGTTTCTTTGAGTTATCATAAGAAGTTTATATGTAATAGGGGCCCCTGGGTGGCTCAGTGGGTTGGGCCTCCAACTTCAGCTCAGGTCATGATCTTGCGGTTCATGGCTTTGAGCCCCATGTCAGGCTCTGTGTTGGCAGCGAGTTCAGAGCCTGGAGCCTACTTCGAATTCTGTGTCTCCCTCTCTCTCTGACCCTCCCCTGCTCACGCTGTCTCTCTCTCTCTCTCAGAAATAAAGAATTAAAAGAAGTGTATATGTAATAATCTCAATTCCATTATACATTTTCATAATTTAAATTTTTATTTTTATACATATATTATTTTTCAAATTCATATTTGTTACTTACAAATATAATCTGACATATTTGACTTAAGTAATAAGAAACATTAATCAGAAACAAATTGACTAAATAATTTCCATGAGTATATAAATTGAACAACAAAAATAAACAATAAATATTGTAATAATTAAGTATAATGAATATTCTAATTTATTTCTGTGAGCCTCCTACTCAAAATCTTATGTTGATGAGAATATTTTTAGAGCATGTTCATTATTTTCCTCTTCAGTAGTTTTATCTATCCACTATTAAGTTAAATGCTCTTTTACTTCATGAGTATAAAATACTGTAAATATATATAAATGTTTGGAAAATAAGTATTTTAAACAACTCAAGATTTATGCAAATCTACATCTCATTATCTTTTAAAATAGATTTTTCTTCTTGTAGTGTACCTAGTATTTGAAATCAATATTTAAAATACTGGTCTGCCTGGGTAGCTCAGTTGATTAAGTGTCTGCCTTCATCTCAGGTCATGATCTCACTCTCCCTGAGTTTGAGCACCACATCAAGCTCTGTTCTGACACCTCAGAGTGTGTAGCCTGCTTTGGATTCTGTGTCTCCCTCCCTCTCTGCCTCTCCCCTGCTTGTGCTTTGTCTGTCTCTCAAAAATAAACATTAAAAAATTAAAAATAAATAAATAAAATAAAATACAAAGGCAAGGTCATTTTATGTTTTATACGTATATGTATAGAGAGAGTGGGGGAGAGAGGCAGAGGGGAGAGACAGAATTCTTTTTTTTTTTTTTTCTTTTTTACAAATAGTTTACTGTCAAATTAGTTTCCACATAACACCCAGTGCTCATCCCCACAAGTGCCCTCCTCCATGCCCATCCCTCCTCCCCC
>NW_024082931.1:0-64475 GCF_003009895.1 Hyaena hyaena
ATCCCGGCCCGATTTTATCTTCCCTGGTTCGCACTCACGTTAGAAGTCTCTCTCAGTGGATTCTGCGTCCTTTTTCTCCCAATCTCTCAGGTTTTGTAAGGTTTCCAATGGGTTCAGATCTTTTCTGTGTGATGTATGGGCGCGAGTGCAAGCACGGAGCTCCTTACTTCTCCGCCATCTTGCCCTCTCTCTTAGTCGTGGGTAATTCTTGAAGGCTACACTTTGGAGCTGCCTGTGCAGGCATAAGAGTGAAAATGATCAAAGGGCCTATCAGGAGCCTGTTAACCTTGAACATCACATTTTCTAAAAGGCACAAACTACCTAATTATTAAACTCATGGGAGTTTTGAAAGTAGAAACTAGTGGGTAACATGATAAATCCAATAAACTAATTTTTGTTAAGGTCATGCTAATGACATATTGGCATTTTGCAAAAGCTCATTTGTTACTGACTAATGAAGTCCCAGACATCATTTCTCATTTAAATTTTCTGTCAATATCTAGTCAAATAAAGGCCACAGAAAGTGTGCCAGATGCAAAGTGGCCTTCATGGAGAGTATTTTTTTTCCTTTTACTGCAACCTTCATGCTTGAAAGAAAGTCTTAAACAATGTCTCTGACTTGATATTCGTCCCTCCAAAGCTGCCATTGTTTAAGTGGTCGGCCTAGCCCTCAAATGAAGCAAAAAAGCAGTGAAAACTCATTCTCTGCCTCTGAAGTTTACAATATCTATTTGAATAGTTATATTTGCAAGTGCTGTACCTACCTTAGGATGAACTGGAGCTATTACAGAGAACCAGAATCCACGCTGCAATCACTAAAATGATGAGGTACTTTCCTATTTTTTTCTAGTCTATAGTAACAGAATATAAAGATACAATTTTGATTTTTATCCCGACTCAGAAAGCAAAGCAAGGTAGTAACAAGATACCTTATAGATGAGGGGACCAACCCTTTCCATAGAACATAGTCTTAGAAATGTCATTTATCTCTATATCTGAGATCAGATTATATCTGATAATCTATGGATGGGGTGGTGTGTAGGGTGTGTGTGTGGGAGTGTGTGTGTGTGTGTGCACGGACACCTTGTGTGTGGTTCACTTATATGTGTATTCACTTGTTGTGTGTGTGTTGGTGGTATATTCATGCTAGGAAAAGGTTCTCTAAGCCTGTATCTTGTATATTGTCTTTCTCTAAAACAAATGGAAAAAAAAATAGATGAGACATACCACATAAAGGTCTTCAAATTAACCAGAAAACTCTATTCATTGAGGTGAGAATTTTGGCTCCAAAAGAAAAATAATTCACCTATTTCATGGTAGAAGAAAAATTGAATAATAAAAAAAGGTGGTTTGTTGGATCCTATCATTCTAGTTTCTCTTTTCTGTTTCTGAATAGTTTCTTCTCTAAGGACTATGGTAAGCCCATCCACAAGAGAGCTGTAGAAGTATAAGAGTCATTCGAAGATAGTAAATAAAATTAAAATCTATAATTTTCTCTGTTAATTATATGGAAAAAGAAAGAGTCTATGACCAGTCTGACTGAATAAAAAGAAAACCATATAATTCATATTTTTAAAAGTCTGGCTACAGAGATCTACGATATTTGCATATGAATTCCCTTCAACTTGCAAGATTTCAGAGTTTGCAAAGTAAACTAGTAATAGAAAGAGTCTGAGTGGAAAACTTTACTCAAAAAAATGTTCTCTTCTCATAAAATGACTTTTATAATATCTTTATTTAAGAGGAGTCTATTACTTTGTGAGCTATTGTTTGAAGAAGTCTATAAAAATCTATTATTTAAAATTGAAGACTTTGGGGATTATGTTATACTTTCTGGTACATGGATCATAAGACTTATTCCTTTATCAGATATTCCTTTCAGAGAGAGACAGTTTACATTTATTCCATGTAAGTTTCAATTGCCATTCAGAAAAAGTGTTCTTTTAACAGCCCTTGTTTCTGAATAAAAATCCATTTAAGGTGTCCTCATTGGGCAGCCCCTCTGTAGACTTTCTTTTCTTTCACAAAATGAGCAATGTATTTTATGAAAAAGAATTATAATTTTGGCTTTTTATTCATTTTACCATATTTTTCACTTGTGGATGTAAAAGGTGGGCTCATCTTGCCTTGTAGAAATATCAGGAAGATAAAAATTACAATGATCCAATAATGACCAATAATAATCTTAACTTTTTTTGCAATAAGGAATTGACTTGAACAAATCATTAAATCATTTCTCAAGAGAAGCAGCTTTCATAAGCAAATGGCATAGTGATTATGATAATTGGTGGGAGATTATAAAGAAATGTATATGGTAACTTCTTTATACCTACACTTTTACTTCTGGAAATATTGTATCTTCTATCATCAGGATTTTCCTTATCCTCTTTTTTCCATTTGTCACATACAAAACATGAAGTATTCAATAATTATTCTTTAGCCCTCAAACTAAATTTAAAATTATCAAGGAGCATGCGTTGGGTGACTGCTATTATAGAATACCGCAGAGATTGAAAATAAGATGTCAAGCACAGGGGATGTGCATCCATGCAAGTATTCTGATAGTTTATGTGTTCCTGGTCCAAATTGTTGTTTTCTATAAAGCTCAGCAAGAAACATGTTATTTGAGGTTTTGGCTTTGTGACTACTGGTAATAGGATTTAGTTCAACAATAATGTTGATGGAACCATGGTTTTGTCCTTACATATATTTGATGTAATATATATAATAGCATTGATGAAGTTGAAAGGTAGAGTATTCTAATGTAACAAGCATCTGTTTTCAGGCAGAATCATCTGTGTATCTTTTCAGGTCCTGATGCAAAGCTATAATATCTTAGATAAATTATCAAAATCTGAATGATATCTTCTATAAAGTAAAATAACACTGGGGCGTCTGGGTAGCTCAGTCAGTTGGGCATCCAACTTCAGTTCAGGTCCTGATCTCGCTGTTTGTGGGTTAGAGCCCTGCATCGGGCTCTGTGCTGACAGCTCAGAGCCTGGAACCTGTTTCTGATTCTGTGTCTCCCTCTCTTCCTGTCCCTCCCCTACTCTGTCTCTGTCTCTCAAAAATGAATCAACGTTAAAAAATAAAGTAATATAAATCTGTCTATTTCTCTTGGTTGTGATGATTTAATGAATTAGATTATTTATATAACATGCCTGGTATATTACTGGCTCCCTTGCATTATGGAGTGATCATGTCACGGAGGTCCAACTATTGGAATATGAACAGAAGTGACAAGTATTACTTGCAGTCCTGGCCCATGGAAATTTCCCATGTGGGATTTCCCATGCTCTTCTTCATTATACTAGACAAGTTCAACACCCTTAAAACTATGTGTAGAAATGGAAGAGCCATGAGATAGAAGAATTTGGTATCCTTCAAACACCAATTGGGTAAAAGCACCCATTTGGAGTTATATCTGAGTTAAAAATAAAATAGCACAGATCACTCATCATCTATATTGTATGTTTTCTATTGTTGTGAGAGTAGCTAGTGTTATCTTAACTGAATATGTTATTAATAGAGCTATTTAATATTTCTATAGTGTCAATAGGAAATAAAAAGAAAGGAACTATCATTAACAGAATAAGTGATATGCTGCTGGACACCAGACTCTTCATGGATTATTGACATACCATATCTTTATTTAAAAGGATTAGTAACAAGCAAGACCAACTTTGGTTGAATGCCAAGTAAACTTGATGCAATGATATTTACTAATTCAAAGACATCAATGGAAACCTGAAGAACCAGAGTCAGAATATGGGAAGAAAAGAGGAAAAGCCAGGCAGCCAAAAATATACCCAACTTTACAACAATGGGGACAGTCTTAAAGGGATTCTCCCATTGGGTGTGTGTCTCTAGGTAGTCTATAATCCCAGGGGCACTTACACCTGGTGACATCATCTCTGAAATGTCCTAAGACTTTCTGTCACTAACACCAAATCCAGAATCACTTAACAGCCTCTGGTTGACTCAGACAAGGCCAAGGTCTGGGACACCAGTTCACAGTAGCTGAGGAGACTGAGTTCTGGCCCCAGTTAGCTTTTAGAGTAGAAGGTAGAGCCCTCTGTTTGTCCAAATTCACATAGTTGGGAATTCTTAAAAATAAAAAGGTAGTTGGAGCTCGAGTTAAAAAAAAAAGCAAATACAAGTAAATGCTGTACTTCACTAGATTGAACTCTAAATAATCATATAATTCTTCCCTTTATATTCCCCAAAATATGCTCTGGCCTAAACAAATGAGGTAATGTGACCTGTCTTACCTTCTTCCTAAAGAGGGGACACAAGGTTTCCCTCCACATCAACCTCCATGTCCAGAAACTTTTTCTCTGTATGTAATAATCTATAATCAAAATCTCAAAGGTTAACATCACCAACACTTTTCACAATTAATGTGGGGGGGGGGGAGAAAGGAAAGAAGAATAAAAGGAAATGGGTTAGAGATTACATTACTCATTCTACAACTAGTCAATCAGCCAAAATTTGCATTATAGTGTTCTTACTCAGGTATCCATTTCACATTCTCTTTTTCTCCAGTCATCACTTCAGTTGCATGAGAGATTCTTTAATGCATTTCATAATCAAAGTCTGTATTCTCAAGGAATATGTAACTGTTAAAGTCCTGACGAAATGTGTGCTTAGGTCATCCATTAGCTTCTCTCATGCAATGTGGAGGTATCAGGAAGCGTCAAGTGGGTTTATTAATACACAGATTTTTTATTTATAGCATAGAATATATTTCACCTTAACAATGCACATTCTGGTTTTTTTCTAAGTCCATGAATGGTGGTGCTAGTAGAGGCATTTCAAGCAAAATGAACATTATTTATTTCATCAAGAATAAATTAATTGTTTCTCATTGGAAGAGGTCTGATATAATGCCTATACATCTTTAATTGTGGTGATCACAGAGATACTATTTGTTTGTTTGTTTATTCATTTTGAGAGAGATGGAGACAACATGAATCAGGGAGGAGCAGAGAGAGAGGGAAAGAGAGAGAATCCCAAGCAAGCTCTGTGAGGACAGCTTAGAACCTGACATGGGGCTTGTACTTATGAAACTGTGAGATCATGACCTGAGTCGACACCAAGAGTCAGACTGAGCTACCCAAGAGTACCACCACCCCCCTTTTAAGATTATTTATTTATTTTGAGGGAGACAGAGCCACCAAAAATGTACTATTTATACATGTAGTAGGCACTGTACTCTCAGATGTGAGTGCTCTCATCTCCATTATGCATTATGATCTCCAATATGGGATCATATTGGAGAATAAACTTGTTTGCTGCTAAAGGCAGGCATCTAGCATCAGTTTTGTACTTCAGCAACAGAAGACTTAGGTTTGGACTTAGTCTAGCCTTGCTACAGAGACATTGAAGCTATTTCTACCCACCCCTACCCAACCCTCCATTTTATCATAGTCCTTTTTGCTATTAACTTCATTGGGAAAACATTAAGTTTACTGACTCACATTCCCAGGGGAGTTTTTAACCTGCTGCATTTGATATGTAAGAGCTTCTGTGGTGGTGGGAACTAATGGCAAGTATTTATAAACTATGCATGTTCTCACACTCTGGGCCCTTTCTGGAAAGACCCTTTATCAAATATTTTCCCAAACTTCAATTATTCATTCTTGTTCTAACAAAGTCCTTGACTATTTTTATAAAAGTGAACCTCCCTCCATGAATTACTTTAGATTCTAATATGCCAACTTTCTTGCTGGTAACATCAAAAAACAGGATGTACTTCTTGATGTTCAGCCAATAGGAAGTTTTCACATTTCTAATTTCTTTCTAGGATATCTCTGAATGCTAATGCACTGCATTAACCCCATAGTGTGCTAGTATTTGCGTGGCATGTGGTGCCATTTATTAAATAGACTTGTACCATTTTTCTAATCTTTATTAAAATGGTGAGAAGAAACTCTCCAGGAGACCATGAAGGTGTGCTGAGGGAAACTCAGTACTGGGGCAATATAAGCCAGATGACAGTATGAGTTCTCTGATCATGAAATACGCATATGACTCCAGTATCTGCTCAGACCCATTCCTCATACTCTTGAAATGGAATCTTGGTGGTTGTCAGTTGATGGGTCAGTGAAAAGATATAACAACCATTGATGGCAGATTGGTTCTCATAGTCAGATGCTCTATTTCTATCAGGATCCACTAGTTAATCAAGAACTATTTCTTTTTTTTTTTTTTAATGTTTATTTATTTTTGAGAAGCAGAGAGAGACAGAGCACAAGCAAGGGAAGGGCAGAGAGAGGGGGAGACACAGAATCAGAAGCAGGGTCCAGACTCTGAGCTGTCAGCACAGAGCCCGACATGAGGCTCGAACCCATTGACCATGAGATCATGACCTGAGCAGAAGTCACCCAAGCACCTCAAGAACTATTTCTTAAAAGGAGAATAAAATCATGGTGATGTACATTCTGATTCTGAGGTTTGCTTTAGGCTCTGCATGATATAATCTACAATATTTTGAGCTTCATGGAAACTAAAACTTACTTACTGGAAGAGTACATGATTTTGGAAATTGGCCCAGCCTATACACCTTCTTTTACTGTGCACTCCATTTAAGACTGGAAATTTCCATAGTCAACACAAAAGTGAGAAAAAGCAGTGGAGCCAAATGTAGCATATGTTGACTCCAAAATCCATAGCATTTAAAAATAATTATATGGTGAAAGTGTTATGTACAAGCTCTCTATAATATTTTGTGAAGAAAGAATAAAAGTTTAGCCACATTCGTTAATAAATCAACTCTTTCTCACATTTATTTTGTTTCTTCAGCTATTATTTGCTGCATTTCCTGGGTCCAGTTATCTTCTTTGAAATTTGTTTATTTTTGAGAAAGAGAAAGAGGGTGTGTGAGAGAGAGAGAAGAAGCAGGGGAGGGACAGAAATGGAGGGAGAGAGAGAGAATCCTAAGAAGGTTCCTTACCACCAACTCAGAGCCTGATGAGGGGCTCTGACTCATGAACTGTGAGATCATGACCTTAGCTAAAACCAAGAGTCAGACACTTTTAATCAACTGAGCCATCCAGGTGCCCCAATCCAGTTATCTTTTTTAACTTTTTTTTTTTTTTTTCTCTGAACATAGTCAGATTGCCCTGTAGAGCTAGATACAGGCCTTCTGCCAGAATGTTCCTAACCTAATGCAGGAGGGTTTCAGGTTCTAAGCTCCAGGCTATAATGCTCAGGGCTGCCAAGACATTTTGGTATTAAACACATAATTTCTCACATTTCTGTTTAACTCAATCACTGCCATGGTATAAACGTTCTCCCGGTAGTATCTCTAATCTCATTACTCTATAATTGCTTGCTTATCTCCTCAAAGATGCAACTTTCACTACCCATTTCCCAGTTAAACTATTCCCGTGTGCCCATGGCTATTTATTTGTGACCCCCCCACCAAATACAGCGGTGTTAGGAGGCGGGGGCCTTTGAGAGGTGATTAATTTGTAAGTGGGGAGCCCTCATAAACAAGATTAATGTCTTTATCAAAGAGGCCCCAGAGCACTCCCTTCTCCTTCCACTGTGTGAGGACGACACAGGGAGGAGGTGTTATCTCTGAACCACAAAATAAATACCATCAGATACCAAATTTGCCAATGACTTGCCCTTAAAGTTTCTCATTTCCAGAACTGTGAGAAATAATTACTTGTTGTTTGTTTATAAGCCACAGAGTTTGTACTTCTTTATAGCAGCATGAAAAACCAAGGTAACACATGGCTCTCTCTGTAGCCCAATGAAGTAGAATGCTTATTTTCACATATTTCAAATACATTGGAGTCATGAGTTAGAGCCAACAAACTCCTTACACTTCATTGTTCCATTCAAACATCTCTCTGGATCTATACTACTTGGGTTTGAATTTTAGCTTCACAAATAACAAACTCTAAATGGTGGATGTTGTTTTCAAAAATGTTCTGTGTTGCCTTAAATGAAATCAGAAACAATACTGAGACAGACACTAAAAGTTTGCTCTTCATTAAAAATTTAAAGTCTATGCTGAAATTTAGGTCATGGTTATACAAATAAAATACTGGGATTTTAATTAGAAATGTAATATTAGTAGCTGTGCTGTACAATTCTCATTTGGAAATGAATTAGAACATTTTAAGAGAAGTTCTGTGAAAAAATATTTCAAATATATTACTTTGGCTTCATTAAAGGGAGTTTTTGAAGAAAAACATCCTAGATTGACTAGTAGGGTCATCTTGACTACTCATGATTATCAAGATATTCTGCTTCTCTTGATTTTTGTTGCCTTGGCACTGTTTCTTCTCATTTAAACACTTTCTCTAGTAGGTAAAAGAAGAGAAATTAAAACTTGAGTTAACCTTGCTTATTGTCTACAGGTCTATAATAAAATCAAAACCAGAAAAGAGTGTTGCTAGTTGTATATCTAATTTATTAAGGAATTGTTAGTGTTTTAAAACACATAATAACATAAGAATAGAAAAAATAAGAAGAGACCTTAACAGTAATTTAGTCATGTAGTTCTTTCTTTTAATCCCATTCCATGCATGGTGGGTCACTGAGATCATAACTGTTGATAATGGTGATAAGTACAATCTGATTGGAAGTCACCACATTTGGAAGCACCCACAAAAATTCCATTATTCTAAAAATTCATCTCGAGGTTATTTCTCCTCCTTTTGCTGTTGTTATTGTTTTACTTAATGTTTTGGAGGTTAATACAATAAAGACAGATCAAAAGGATTGCAGTCTTATAAATGGTTAGAAAACATTAATTTCAGCCATTAATGGAAATTCAGTGTGACATGCTACTTAATGTGATCCATTAGTAGTTTTTGTTGTTGCTAGTTTGACTTTTACATTTGGGAATGTATCTACGAACATTACATTGCAATGCGTTCTGTGCAAAAACCTTTATAAATATTCTTTATAGCATTTTTGTTTGTATTCCTTGGTACTATTTCAATACATCCTTGTCCTCTATTACCTATATACTTTAAATTTATTAATCTTAAATGTACTACAAAGCCTATAAAATTCTGAAGTTAAAGTGTTGCTTCCCTGAGACTTCTTGTAGCATCTTTCTCATATTATCTCATATTTTTCTTACTATTCAAAATGAGAGAAGCTTTATCTGCTTTGGATTTTCAGCACTTTCATCCACAAGCTCAATTTAAATATTAAGCTTAAATACTTATCCTTACAGTAACGCTTTTAGCTCTGCCCTACACTCAGTGGTTGATGCTGATGTCCATAACTTGCAGGTGGTCCTGACTCCTTCTGATCTCCCAGACTACATTTAGTGTAAATGCATTCATTATTATTAATTTTGTGGCTCTGGCTGAGAACCTTGGATTAAATAAGTTAATGGAAAATTAAAAAGTTTACTGAAAACAAACTGCTTTGATTTCTACACCTGGCTAATAGTGGTTGAGGAAAATTTTGGTGTTTCACAGTAGCCTCTGGTACTTGATGCATTCTACGTCTGTCCAAATGAGTTAGATTTTACTTGTGCTGGCTCATTTTGATGGGTAGTGGTTACAAGGGTTTTATCACTGTTGGCATTCTATCACTTGCTCTGTTGCAGGAGGGGACGCAATAGATCTTTCCCTCCAAGAGAAACAGCACTTTCATAGCCCTTCCCCTCCAATCTAGCACTCTGTTGTTTGTGAAATGCATGAATTCATCATTTGCCAAGCAAATTGTACCACAGAGATCTTTTAAACCATTTTTCTTAAAGGTAAAAGGGGTACAGCACACTTAAGTGTCTGCCATCTTGACTAACACATATGCAAATACTCTCAACCAGTAATTTTTCACCCCAGCATTACTTTTCTAAGAAATCTTCAAAAAGATGTTTGAAGAAGAAGTGTTTATTTTATTGTTAAAACCACAGGCTATAAACTGTAAACTCTGCAGCAATTTCATGTGTATACAGTTGCTAGTAGAATTCTTTAACTGTAAAATCTCATTGGCACAGTTCAAAGTGAGGTTGGGTTTTGTCTTAGCAGCTGAGGAATGGTCATTTTTCAGGTAAGCATCTGCAATGTCAAAAACATATTAATAGAAGAATGCATAGCATTACAGTTATTTTTATCATTGTTTCAATTCTGTGCAAGTGGTTCTGGACATAGAAATCAACTGTAGAGATTTTTTTCCCTGCATTATTTAAAGTAGGATTCCCCCCACCAATTTTTATTCTATTTGTCTTCCAGCATATTTAAGGGTGTATATAGACTTCAGGCATTTTTTTCCTCTTTAATAATAACAGGTTTAAGGGGCATGTGTACTTTGCAAATATTATAATTATAGCAATAGAAAAAGTCACAAACTTTGCCATAACTTCACTGTTTATTAAATTGATCAGATCGCATAGATATATCCTAACTCTAATCCCATTACTAAATAACAAACAAAACAAAAGAGACAAACAGAAAACAGAGAAATGAAGCTCTAAGCAGGGGATACATGCAATTGAAAGTATGCAAAGCATTAACAAAATACCAAAGCCTCTTTATCTTGAGCCATGTTTCTTAGCTGGAAAAACAGACAGTAAATGCACAAAATTTTTTGTATGATATTTTCTTTTGTGAGAGACAAATTTGAGTACATGTAATTTGCACTATCATTGGAGAAATGCAGATGGATTAGACAATTGGTTTTACCTTTTTGCTTATTCTCAAACCTTTGTTTTGTAAATATAGTCATTAAGATTCTTGGTGATTTTATACCATTTAATTTCTTCTGAGGGTCACTTCAATACAGAATATTTTTGGAGAACTTAACTGTCTTCAAAGGGATTCTAAATAATCCACAGATGTTGGAGCTGTGACATATGCTAATATCAAGATCTCAAATCACTGCTTTGGCAAATATAATAGTAAAAATTTCCCATGGAAAAACACTTAAGTTGCTCATAACATATAGGTATTATCTGCTTTTCTTAAAAAAGTCATGTTTAAAATTTCAGATCCAATGAACTATACAGGGATCAGCAAACTATAGCCCATAAGCCAAAACCTGTCTGTCCTCTGCTTGTTTTTATAAATAAAGTTTTATTGGAACACAGCCATATTCATCTATGAGTTGAGTAGTTACCACAGAGACTACCTGGCCTTCAAAGCATGACACATTTATGATTAAGCCTTTTATAGAAGATTTGTTAGTTCCTGAATTAGATTAGAAGGAAGACCAAAAGGAAATTCCGTATATGACTTTCTAGCCTTTCAAAGCATTCTGGCTTTAAATTCATACTGATGAATGGAAATTACTGAGGAATTCCAAAATATGCTAGCTTACCTGAAAGGTTTATTTCACTTGGTTCTAATGTTATGTCTCTATGAGCTTAATAAATGTATTTCTCTCTGTCTTTTACCCCTACCATGTAATTCCTGAATAAAACATAGCAAAAGAAGTAGGTTACTGTGAAATTAATGAAGCATAAATTTCAGGGCTCTCACTTAAATAGATCCCTTCCGATGCCTTCAAAGGGCCCTAGCAATGAGTTGGCTGTGTTCACACACAAACTCTTTAAAATATAGTATTTTCACTGAAGTCACTTAAGAATACCATCTTCTTCTATCCCAAGTTCCCTTTATTATCTGTTGTTAGAGTGGTCTTAGGTTTTATTTTTCCTTGATTCAAGTAAGGAGATATTGAATTGGAGATACATTTAATTTAAATTTAATGGGGTATATTTATGCTGTCCATGTATGAATAGTCAATTAGCCATTCTAGTATAGACATGGCTCCTAAGAATACTTACTCCTTGCTCTGTACCAATTTTCCCTATATTATGATTCAAAAACTTATGCCCTGATGTGAACTTGTGGTAGCAGCCAAAAGTTCATGGCTACTAGAGGAGAAATAGTTTGGAAATGTCCAGAGGCTGATACTTCAGAAGATCTTTCCAATCATCAGACATGTGAAATAATAAGTGAAAAATTCAGCTCCAGTAAATGTCTGATAAGTACGGAAGTTCTCTTTTTGATAGAGATTTTCCCAATTTGATAACATTATTTAAAGTGTACGTCTCATCAAGAGTAAAGTTACAAACCCAATAGGAACTTAACCACTTTTTGTTACCATGAACAAAAACAAATTTTGATCAACCCTACAAAGAAAAATCTACATAATCTTTGTATTTTAAATATGAAAAACAAAACAATATTGCAAAGTTATGTGAAGAAGTGACCAATCAGTATGCAGCCAAGGAGATGGGAAAAATGATGTGGCAGTTAGAAAGTAATGTTATTATTCTACACTCCATCGTTTCCATGGTGTTTGCTATCTTATTTGTGTCTTTTCAGTTTTCTCAAAGGCTAAAATACCTAGTCTTCCTAGAATCCCTCTCCAAGTTCAGTGATGTTTTATGGAAGATTGAGATGGGTAAACCACACAATGAAGAATGGGTCATTCAAGAATTTGTAAGACGAGTCTCTGCCTTTGATTTGAATTTAGTTATCATGGTCAAGGTATGTCTGCATGAATTGCAGCTGAAACTGAAATAAATAATTGTATTTGTTCTGGGTTCACCGTAGCAGAGTTTATTCCTAACCACTGTTATAAATTCCAGTATTTAGTTTCAGTAGGAAGATTTTCTCTAGAAGTGCTGATTGGGAATTTTTAAAACTATTCATGCTCGAAACCTCAGTGTCCCATAAACATTATCCTAAGACCAATTAGAATAGGCATGTGTTTGTCATGCCATAAGAGATGTAAGGATGTATAATCACTGGCTGGCAAATTCTGTGGTCTGAAGACCCATGCTTTCTGCCCCCCTCTCCCTTTCGTTTCATTTAAATGTTGACCTAAAAAGGAATGGATCATTCTTAAATGTGATTTCAGCTCCGCTACTGGCATAAACTTGGAACTTGGAACATTATTATTGTTAGTTCTGATAATAAAATATTCAAGAATACTGACAGACTGCTAGGTGCAAATCCGTATTAAATCCATCTTTACTGAGTTTGTTTTAAGAAGCTGCAGTACTGCATACAAAATGTAGGATTGTGGAATCCAAATAATCCAACTTATGTCAAAACTAAACAAATCATCTACCATGGTTTCAAGAAAATAATAATAATAATAATAGTCTGTCTAGAGAACATTATCTATAGCAACGTGTGAACAAAATTCTTCTATGAATACATTAGCATGGCAGTATAAATCTTGCAAGGTATGGATTCTGCTTACTCTCAGTCTCCAGGTTTTTAAAACTTCTTTGATAACCTAATATACTAACTTGAGATATGCATTTACTGACTAAGGAATTTCAAGGTTCGCAAATGCTGGGCTGCCCCTGTTCCAATCCTTCTTACTTGTACATTAATTAATACAAACTAATGTGGTGAGTTAAACAGGTCATCATGACAATTGCAAAAAGTACAGTATGCTTGCTATCTATTCTATAATGGAAAAGCTGAATGTAAAAACTCAGAGAGTGGGATGTTATAAATATCTCCACCATCTCTTGCAAACAGATTAACATCCTAGTGACAGAAAGGAGTGTAAACTTGAGTCAGAAAAATCATCTTCCTATTAAAAAGAAATGTGATGTCCACTTTTGGACCCCCTTCAAAATTAACCTAGAGTCTTGGACAGGATCCAGAAGAGAATAACGAGAGTTATTAGGGAGAAATCTGACATTCTTCTGCTACAGCAGACTTGTACATAATTACGTCCAACACCCATATCAACTGACAGGTGCATTTTACTTCAGCTGAAAGGATACAAATTGAAATGGGGACTTCAGTGAATACAACCTCCAGATGTTTTGGCTTGTTAAGAAAGAAAGCTAATTTAACGATATGCAAAAATATGACAATCATAATACTTGGTAACTGTTTTTAGGGTTGTGTTCTTGAGGTATAGACTGAGTGGATTCAGACTAGAGACACAATAAAATCTGAAGACTACATCACAAAACATTTCAGTCTTTGCCTCTTTTCTGATATTGTTCCTTTTACTCAGGAGTTTCTGGGTTCTATATGACAAATTCAGATATTACAAGGATTTTTAATGCCTCTGGTCTTTTTGATGTATCAATGTCATGGTTCACCATATCTGAAAATTTTTCAGCTTGATATCATTTTTTTCCATTTCTCCTGACACCCTTGAGTCAGGACCATCAAATCAAGGTCCTACCCATTGGTAGAGGCAGAACTTTCCTACCTGCATCACAGCATCAGAGTTGTTCCAGCCTTAGAGACAAATCCCATAGAACAAGTCCCTAAGCAACCTTTCAAGTGGAATCAGTACATGATTGACAATCCTGATTCAGCAGGGTATTTTTTCAATAGATGTTTGATTTCACTCAATTCTGATCAACTGATTGGTTTTGTAAACACCGACTCTTTGACAGGCATTCCACTAAAAAAATAAAACACAAATCTGCCTTCAAGCAGATCATATCCTGTTACATAAAACACAAATACATCAAATCTTGTAATGCAGCAAAATTTATGCAATAGTGGAAATTTGCACCAGGTGTTCTGAGAACAGCAAGTATGGGACACCTCACTCAGCTTGGATGAATCAAAGACAGCTCCCTTGAGTGGGTGATAGATGGGCTTAGTCTTGAAAGACAAGTAGAGAATGAGAGACAGGAAAGAAATCCAGACGGAGAGAACAAATACAAATGTCGGCCAGCTAGAGGAATCATGATTTGTGGGGGGGCAGGAAGAAACTGCAAATAGTTTAATTTGGCAGATGTGGAGGGTAAATAGAGAACATTTCACAAAGAGACACAGCCTTGATTTGGAGATTGAACTTGATCCTGAAAAAATGAGGAGCCATGGGGGGACTTTAGGGGATAAGAAAAAAAAAGGACATGATAAGATTTACATTTTAAATACATGGCTTTGTATACTTGATATGAAAAATAAATGAAATGTATTTAATTGGAAAAGTAGATGAATGAGTTAAATTGCAACATCATCATTTACTGTAAGTATTAAAATATAGATAATGTTACAGAGTTGTTAAAGGCATAGTTGAGGATTGACAACATCTTCAACTTCACATGTGAGTTCTTATTTGACACTCATTAAGTATGTAATTTTAATTTGTTATTTTTAAATGTTTACTTATTTTGAGAGAGATAGAGTGCCTGTGCTTGCACAAATACATGAGTGGGGAAGGGGCAGAGTTAGAAGGAGAGAGAGAATCCCAAGCAGGCTCCGTGCTTTCAGCACAGAGTCTCATGTGGGGCTCAATCCCATGATCTGTGAGATTGTGACCTGAGACAAAATCAAGAGTCCGACACTTCACCGACTGAGCCACCCAGGCATCCCAATACTATCTTGTTTAAATGATGGCTCAGATAGATTAGGTCAGGTAGAGAGGACAGTTGATTCCCATGGTGTAAAATATTTCTCAATGAAAACCTCTTCAGTTAGGAATCACTGAAGACTATGGAGACTGAATATAAAAAAAGTCGAATCTGTACATTGAGACCAAAAAAAAAAAAAAATACTGCCAGAGGCATTTTGCAAAGAAATTACATCTGGGTGCAGTGAAAAGAATCCTAAGAGGAAAAGGTTCATTCAATGAGTGAGCTCTTTAGGGGAGCTATCATTTGATTAAGCAAGCTATTTATTTAAATAGAACGCGTTATAGGACTAGCTTAATCCAGACCCTGAAGGCTACTTTAATGGGTCTGAGGATTGCTTCCACAAAATAGATCAGATATTTTGATCACTGCCAGTGTAATCACAGGATAAACCCCTTTCCTGCAAGTCAAGATTCTGGTCAAGTTAAGCGGACATTTAAAAGAGGTTAGGACTATAAACTCTAACTGGTCCTAAGAAGCCTCTCCTTCTTTCTTTGTTCCAGATGATTTTCGGGTAATCTAACTTATTGAAGAACTGAAGCACCTCAGAAGCAATGGGAAGGTAATATTGGAATTAAATGAGACCTGCTGAGAAAGTCATATCAATAGGGAAAGAAAAAGATACAATCAAGTTTCTCCCTTTGTTGTGGATGGTACCTTTGATGTGAAGTCGATTAGCTGGGCCAAAGAATGGCAACACAGTGATCTAACATACAAATTAGTCAATCCAGCCACTTTTTTCAGGGGCAAATGAAGATAATGTATATTTCACTGTTGTTGAGTGAATTGTTCTTGATTATATCCTATTAGTTGATGGTGCTCATTCTTATGTTGCTCTATATCCTGGCTGATGTGAGATAGTTAATCTATCAATTATTGATAGAGAGATGTTAAGCTGTCCAATTTTGACTGTTAATTTTCCTACTTCTCATTTCCGTTCCGGAGTGCTGACTTCACATCTTCTTCAGCTTTGCTCTGTCTTATTGGTGCAATTACCCTGTTTTATTGTAAAGCCTCTTCTCTGTCTCTGGTAATTGTCTTTGATCTTGAATCTACTCTATCTGACATTAATATAACTGTTCCTGTTTCCTTTAAGGTTTGTATAATGTATCTTTTTTCATCTTTCTATTTCCAAACTGCCTATTTTATTATACTTGAAATGAGTTTCTTGCAGAGAGCATATAGATAGGCCATGCTTGCTTTGGTTTTGTTTTTTAATTGACTCCGACATTTTCTATTAACTGAAATATTTTGAATTTATATTAATGTGATTATTGACATGTTAGGGTTGATGGTCAAGAACATAATGCTCATCCAAAGATATCCACATCCTAATGACTAAAACCTGTGATTATACTACCTTAAGTAGCAAAGGGAATTTTCACAGGGATAGTGAGGTGAAAATTTTAACCTGCATTATTTGAGTGGGTCCAATATAATGAAAAGTATTCTTTAAATCTTTTAATGTTTATTTATTTATTTGTGTGTGCATTTGAGAGAGAGAGAGAGAGAGAGAGAAAATGTGAGCAGGGGAGGGACAGAGAGAAAGGGAGAGAAAGAATCCCAAGCAGACTCCCTTCCTGCCTTCCTGCCTTCTTGTTTTTCTCCTTTTCTTTTCCTTTCTAGTTAGAGAACTTTCTTTATTCTTTTAGAGGATGTCTGTTTGTAATACATTCCTTTAGTTTTTCCTAGTGTGTTAATTTCTTGATTTTTCCTTCATTCTTGAAAGATATTTTGCTTGGTATAAAACTCTGAGTTGAATATATATAAATATATTTTTTTCAAGCACTAGTAAAATGATGTGTCACTTTCAATTGTCCATAGTTTCTGATGAGAAATATGCTATTTAGTTTTCTTTTATTTATTTGTTTGTTTATTGTTGACAGGTAAGGGTTTGTTTCTCCCTTCTTGCAGGAATTTTTTTTTTTTTGTCTTAATTTTCAGAAGTTTTACTATCATGTTTTAGTGTGGGCTTCTTTGAGTTTATCTTTTACAAATTTTCTCCGCTTGTTAACTCTGTAGGTTAACTTGGGAAGTTTTTGCCATTACCTCTTTTTTGTGTTTTTTGTACACAATCTTTTTTTCCTTCTCCTTCTAGGACTCTAACAATGCAAATGTTAGAGTCCTAGCCCTAAGGACTTTTGTCATAGCCCTAAGATGTCTGGAAACCCCGTTCATTTATTTCTGTTAGTTTATTTTCTCCCTGTTTTTTAGTTTGATTAATATTTATTGTTCTGTTTTAAAATTCGCTGAATCAAAAAAATTCTGCTGAATGTTTCCTCTTCTATCCCCATTCTGCTATTGAACTTCCTCATTTCTTTCATTTCATTCTTTTATTTTTCTATCCTAAAATCTCTCTTTGCTTCTTATATATATAATTACCATTTCTTTGCTGACTTTCTTTTTTTTAAATTTATTTGAAGCACTTGCTCACTGAAACATTTTAATCATGACTAAAATTTCTATCAGATAATTTTCATATCTCTGTCATTTCTGTGTTGACATCTATTGATTGTGTTATTTCATTCAATTTGAGTTTTACCTCGTTCTTCTATGGTAAGTGAGTTTCATTGAAACCTGGTTACTTTGAGTTTTATATTAATAGAATCTAGATCTTATTTAAATCTTCTGTATTAGATAGCAGACTCTGAATTGGCAGAAGAAGGGAAGGTTCTACCTTATTATTTCCAGGAGGAGATAGCAGTATATGTTACCCACTTTCCTTCATTCCCACCTAATGAAGAAGTGATCTAACTACTGTTGAGTTAATGTGGAGATCTTGTTCACCAGTAGGGCTCTACTAATATCTCCCTGGAATGGTAAAAATACCTCTTTACTATTCTTCCCCACATTGTCTCATTACTACTGGAGAGGCTTCTCATTCTCCTCTGGGAACTATAGAGGCCAAGGTGGAAGGTACCTCATTACTTCTGGGTAGGGATTGAGGTCTAGGTTTGCCCATGATGTCTTCACTTATACTGAAGTGGAAGTAGGAAGTAAGTAGGAAGTAGGAAGTAAGCCATGATGCTCATTATAGCTTGGAGAGTAAGAAAGTCTAAGCTCCCCCTTCATCCTTTGCTACCTGACTTGGTATGAGACCACATTTTTTTTTCTGTGATGTCCGACTTCAGTAGATGAGTGTCTGTCTATGAGTTTTCAGTCTTGCCAGTTTGTACATTTTCTGGTCTTTTGGTCATAGAGGGAAGGCTTTTGTGGGGTTTTATTGTCTCTGTCCATCGATGGTTCTGGGTTGCTGGTTTCTTCAGCTCCTAGTGAAGCTATATGAGGCAAAAAGCAAACCCGGGAACCCACAATCAAATTATTCCTTGGGCCTCAAAATCTTTTGTCTTCTCTCCCTTTTCCAGAATCTTCTAATGTTTGCTTTACACAATATGGAAATTATACTTAATACCCAGGATTTTTAGCTGTATTTAGTAAGATGAACAAAGACAAGTATTTCTACTTCATGTTTATAGAAATGGATGTCTCTATTGACTTATTTTTAAACATCCAAGCTGGAAGATAGAATTGACCAAAAATTTCATCTAATTGATTTACAAATGTAACAAAAAATTGCGATGTGCAAAATAAGACAAAGAAGTAAGTGACTGCCCAGTTATCTCTGCATTGTACATATTAAATATTATACTATGAATGAATGAATGGGTGAATGAATGAATGAAAGGAAGTATGCAATCATTGCTGAGTAATGAGTATTAATCAGCAAAGAGAAAAAGGGGAATATAATCAAGGCTTTTATCTTCCAGGATCATAGTGTGTTTTGACTATACTTAGTAAATGGCAATGAATTATGTACACCTCTGGACTAAGACATCACTTGTGTCTCACGTCACATCATCTCAGCTCACATTTTACATCATCTCTTGCTTCAGCAAGCAGACTGTGACAGTTGTAATTGACAATACCTTGACTCACTACTCCATATATCTTTCCCTTCATTTCCTGGACTTCTGCCCTAATCTCGACAGCATTCAATCAAGTTTACCTTGGAAAGGTGAGACATTCCACGTAGCAATTCTTGAACATGGATATTAGGGGCAAGAAGATATATTCTCTCCTCTTTCATTCCTCTATGGATCATTCTAATACATATTCTAGACAGATCTGCAAAAGATCTAGCAAGATTGACCCTCAGTGGCCTCCTGTTTAACCAACTGGAGAATCACCATAATACTGGTCTTTCCTCATTCCTGTTTTTCGGTCCCCATCTCCAAATTAAGTCTCTGGGATGCATACCAAATAAACCCTTGACTCAGACTCTGATAGCCAATGACAACCTAGAGTAGGACATATGTTATACAAGAAAAATAATATTACAGCAATATCATGTTTGGCCTATAGAAAACAGAGTATAGAGTTAAGAGTACAAACTATTTCTGCTAACTTGTAACTCAATGGTTATTTAAACCCTACCTGATATCAAAATGATAATATTAAGCCAGGGGCTCAGTCTGTTGAGTGTCCGACTTTGACTCAGGTCATTATCTTGTGGTTCATGAGTTTGAGCCCCAGGTCAGGCTCTATGCTGACAGCTCAGGGCCTGGATCCTGCTTCGGATTCTGTGTTTCCCTTTCTCTCTGCCCACCCCCGACTCCCACTCACACACACTCTCTCTCTCTCAGAAATAAATAAACATTAAAAAATAAAATAATAAAATAATAACTCAGGTCATAAAACAACAATAAAGATTTTTACAGATATAAAGCAAAAATTCCAGGTGGGAAAGCAGGAATTAAATATGCAAATGTAGTAAATATATAGAAAAATAATATCAAGTGTTGTGAGTTCAAGAATCAGAAGAGTAAGGAAGAAGATAGAATTGAATTCCTTCAGTAAGTTTGGAAAAGCTGCAGAAGAGGAAGAATCACATGAATTTTTTACATTAGAGAAAATATATGATAGTACATTAATATAACAAATAATATTATATGTTACTATGGTACTAAACAAGTAGATATAACATAGATTTCAACATGCACCTTTTTAATTAGAATTCCCAGGACACAGTGAAAACATTACAGACCCGATACTGAGAAACTCTATATTGATGAGAATAGTAATAGGGATTTAAAGAATTAAGGCCTAAAACATTTCACGTATTTTTCTTTAGCCCAAACATCGTAGAGGCAAATTTTTGTCCTTTCTTTCAAAAAAACACAATTATTGTTAAGTCAAATAATTGTTATAATAATTGCAATTTGAGAACCTGTCAAAGCTTTGCATTGTTCTATGGAAGTAGAGTCAAAAATTTTAATTTATAAAATCCTTCGCTTAACGCACAATGCTACTTTTTAAGGAGATAATTGTAGAAAGGCAAATAACATTTCTAAGATGATGCCCCCAACCCCCGCACAATTGTCCCTTCAGAAAGGTTCATTACAGATGAAAATACCAAGAAAATGAGCTGTCAAAGCTTCACTGAAACAATACCCAATTTTGAAGCATTGTCTCTGTATGTGTACTTATATTGCTAATTCTCCAAAGTACAAAACTATTTTCTAATCTACTACATACGACAGAAATATAAGTGCTTTTCTTTTTTTACCTTTAAAATAAGTTTTAAAAATAAAATTCCCTAGGACATTAGAAATAATTGCAGAGGTATGGATTTTTTTTTCACTAAGTTATTACAAAAGAGTGTATTGGATGGGTAACTGATTTTTATGTGAATAGAAATGAGAAGGAGTAACAATTTTAGAAACTATGTTTAAAGGAATAAAAAAGGAGAGGGCAAAAGGTGATACCAGGTATTTCTGTATTTCTAGTTATCTACTTATTCCGTAATTTCTTTCTTTTTATACTGTAAGTTAAAAAGGTTTATGTAAGAGGCATAAAGCCAACAGCTGTGTTCTTAACATGTTTTGAGACCCTTGGTATATCACTAACCCCCTCAAAGTATCAGCTTTCTTCCATGTGTGGTGAGGACAGATGATGTGTTACCTGATTGCACATTTCTGTTCTCTCTGAATATTATATAGATCTCACACCTTTCTTTACTTTGAGGAAATATAACTTGTCATCCAAATTCATTGGTTGTAGATTAATCTTAGAGGAGAAAAGTTACATAAAAAATGTGTAAATACCTGGTACCCAAATAAATATGCCTGGACACCCCATTTTTCTTACTGGAAGTTGGCAATCACTATTTCACTGAATTATCCTGAAGAATAAATTCTTGAAAATTTATGCTTTAAAACCAGGGGTCTCGAATGGCTCCTCATTTCTCACGTTACAGTGTCTATTGGCATAGACATGAGGCATTAGAAAAGACACACTTCAAGGTCGAGTTTTGCAAATATGGAGAATCTTCTGGACCAGTATGTGGAGACCATTCAGAAATGGGGAGGACTAGGGGTTGGATATCTAGCAGCCCTAGGGCTTACTCAGCAACGTTGCCAGTAATCAACTGAGTTAACTCAATCTTTGTCTCCTGTCTCTCCTATTTTCTTACTTTTGAAGGAAGGTATGGATCAATTTTTTGTTTGTCTGTTTAACAATTAAAGACACTTGCTAATTTTGTTCCATTGACAAAAAGGCTCTAAGATAACTGTGTTTTTTTTTCAAACTCAAATTCAAAGAATTTGTTTGCAGCATTGATTTTTAACTTCAGCATCATAAGTGCCAAGAGTAGAACACAGGAGATCCACACCTGTTAAAATGTGAGGGACTTTGTGTTTTAAAATGCATCTTATAATTACCCTATGTCTGAGGATTCAGGTTTCCTTGTTCAATTTCCATAACATATAACACTTAACATGAATTGCTATTTTGGTATTGGTCAACTTCAAAGATTGATTCATAAGTGTATATATCATAATGTGAAGCCGAAGAACCCATTCATTCAGCTTGAAGAGAAAAGAGGTGCCTACCTCTTTTATATTTTTAGTCATTTTTTGGTTTTATCACCTAATAATAACTATGTAAACAGTACTATATTGTCAGAAGGTCTTTGGTCATGAACATTTTTGATACTTAAATGCATACCCACATACATAAGTGTTACTCAAACATGCAAAAGACTTTTGTTAAAGAAATTAATCATATTATGAATTACAAATTTTGTTAGGAACTTTATTTTAGATTTAAGTATATGAATTAATTGGCTTTCATGCTGAATAAATACTATCAAAACATCCTATTTTTAGGTATCAGATAGGGAAGTTACCTTTGACTACTTACCAAATGGTTAACAACTATTTTTTAAAATAAACCCTTAACCACAAATAACATGGAAAAACATATGTACCTACCATCACACTTACCAAATAAAACACTATTGGTACTTAAAATACCCTATCTAGGGCACCTGGCTTGCTCAGTCTATAGAACATGTGACTCTTGATCTTGGGGTTGTGAGTTCAAGCCCCACATTGGGTATAGAGGCTTTATTTAAATATTTTTAAAAATATGTATACTTTCCATATAACATTTCTTTTCATACCTCTCAGGTGTATCACAGCCTTTAAAATTGTATTTTACAGTCCCTTGGTTAAAAAAATACTTTAACACTATATATCTAGCCCTTAAAATTCTTAAAAAACTGAAGTTTCACATGGTTTTGATCTTTATGTAAATGATATCTTACAAGGCAATCTTCTATGACTTGCTTTTTTCCCCATTCAAACTTACTTTTGTGAGTTCATCTACTTGATTCATATAGTTGAATTCAATTCACTCTAATGCTGAATATGTATTATATGTATCCATTATCTGGTTGATTATATTTGAGCCATCTAAATATTTTTCTCATTAAAAACCATTCACTATAAATAATTTCTATGTGTATTTTCCAATGCACACATCAATGATTTTTCTGAATTTATTAAATTTATATAAAGTGAATATGAATAGCTTCTTTGAAATGAAAAACAAGGCAAAATAGCTACTTCACTACTTCTTATTCAAAATTTCACCTGGAGCTCTAATCATGGCATAAAAGAAAGAAAAAAGTCATAAACACCAGAAAGGAGGAAGTAAAACTCTCTGTATGCAGATTTATATACATAGGAAATTACAAACACTCTGCAACACAAATGGTAGAACTCAGTATTGAATTTGACAAAGCCAGAATATACATGGTTAATATAAAATGATCAAACACATAATACACACCAAACAATTGGAAAATGATATTTTTTAAGTCTTACCTTGATAATGTCAAAAACATAAAATACTTAGAAAAAATTCCACAAAACAATCTAAAATCACTCTTCTGAAAAATTACAAACATTTCCAATAGAAATTCAATAATAAATAAATGGCAATGTATATCAAGTTCATCAGTCAGAAGACCTACTGTTATTATAATAATTCTTTCAAACTGGTCTATTATAAGTTCAATTCATACCGATCAAAGTTACATCAAGACGCTTTCTTTGTGGAAATTGATTAAGATGATTCTAAAATTTAAAAAGCACTCTATAATGCTACCACAATTGTGGTGTCTGTTGGCTCAGTCAGTTATGCATCCAACCAGCTCAGGACATGATCTCATGGCTCTTGAGTTCCAGCCCTGTATCAGGCTGTGTGCTGAAAAGCTCAGAGCCTGGATCCTGCTTGGAATTCTGCATCTCCCTCTCTTTCTGACTCTCTCCCTCTCGTGCTCTGTCTCTCTCTCTCTCAAAAATAAATAAACATTAAAAAAATTTTAAAAATAAACCTACCACAATTAAGACAGTGGGCATAGGCAAAAGCATAGCAATAATATAGATCACTGTGAACAGATTTTTGACAAAGATTCAAATACAATTAAGTGGAGGAAAAGAAGATCTAGTTTATTAATATAACTAGATTGAATGGGCATATATATGAGAAAAAACAGAAAACATAAACATCAACTCTTTTACCATCCCATGCAAAATGATTCACTCAAAATGTATCATAGACCTAAATATAAAACCTAATACTTAAGACATGAAATTCTACAACAAAACACAGGAGAGAATCTTTGCAACCTTAAGGTAGGCAAATGTTTCTTAGAAAAAAACTCAAAACTAAAAATCATCCAATTATCCACAAATTATAGTATATTCTTACAGTGGGATACTATTTAGCAATTAAAAAATAACTGTTGACACCCAACAACATGAATGAGTCTTAAAATTATTTGGTATGGAAAAGAAGCAAAACAAAAAGAATATATACTCTACAAACCATTAAAATAAATTTAGAGAAAAGGTAAACTCATTTCAAATGACCAAAAGCAATGTAGTTATTACATGCAGACACAGATGGAGAAAGGGTAGGAATTTGAAAAATAAGCATTAAGAACTTTCTTCGGGTGATAGAAAGATTTTCTTTCTTGATTGTTGTGATGGCTTTACAGGAATATACATCTTCCAGAACTGACCAGATTATACATCTTAATTATCTGCTGTATTTGAATTATATTTCAGAAAGTCATAAAAGTAAAGAAGTCTGATACCCATGAGGATGATGTAAGACTATTTTCAGATTGGGGCACCTGGCTGGCTCAGTTGGAAGAACATGAGACTCTTGATATTGGGGTCATGAGTTTGATCCCCACGTAGGGTATAGAGATTACTTGAATAAATAAAACTTAAAAAAAAAGTATTTTCAGGTCAGTGAATTGTGAAGAGAAGAACTCTGTTCCTATTAAGTACAGATTCATACTTTTCATCCACAACTAAAAATATATCATACCTAAACCCTGGGTTATATTTTTGAGTTTTCACTATCTTCCTCATGTTTTCTTCATACACCTAGTTGATAACAGATAATTTACTTAATAATATATTATGTATTCACTCACTAAGTATTTATTAAGAACAAATGATACCAGGGGCACCTGGGTGGCTCAATCAGTTAAGCCTCTGACTTAGGCTTAGGTCATGATCTCACTGTTCATGGGCTCTAGCCCCGAGTCTGGCTCTGTACTCACAGCCAGCTAGAGCCTGTAGCCTGCTTCAGATTCTGTGTCTCCCTCTCTCTCTGACCCTCCCCTGCTCATGCTCTCTCTATCTCTCTCTCAAAAATAAATAAAACATTAAAAAAATTTTTAAAAAGAACAAACAATACCAGACAGTGTTCTAAGCAGTGGGATTCAGCAGAAAATAATATGCCAATCTAGTAAAAAGAGACAAAATCAACAAGTATATTCCAAACTAAATTATGTAAAGTAGAATAAGGTAATGTAAAATACATAATGAATGAATGAATGAGTGAATAAATAAATGTAAACTTCTTTTGGAAGTCTGAACACTTTATACATATCTATTGCTTTCAACTTAAAGTAATAGAAGACATAATAGTAGGTAAAGAGTGTTTACTTTTGTTATAAAATGTGAAAATTGAAGGCAATTACTGTCCTTGGTTCAGCCACTCAAGGTTTAATTGGTCACCCAGTCTCCTTCTATCTTTCACCTTTACCAGCCTTATTGTATTGTATTTGTTCCCATTCTTGTTGCTTCCTTGTGCTGGCATGGCTGCTATTCTATCAGACATTTTGAGTGGGGCTTAAAATTATCCTACGCCATTTTTCTGTCTCCTCCTCAACTCCAAAACTGCCAGGTAGATAGATACAGAAATCAGACAGAGTTTCAAATTCTATCTTCAGCGGTGCCTGGGTGGCTCAGTCGTTTAAGCTTCCGACTTTGGCTCAGGTCATGATCTCATGGTTCGTGGGTTCGAGCCCTGCATTGGGCTCTGTGCTGATAGCTAGCTTAGAGTCTGGAGCCTGCTTCAGATTCTGTATCCCCCTGTCTTTTTGACCCTCCCCTGCTCACCCTCTCTCTCTCCCAGAAATAAATAAAACACTAAAAAAAATACTTAAAATAAAATAAAATAAAATAAAATTCCATCTTTGTTTCTGAAAACCCTCACTTGGTGACACATCTTAGCACTATGACTAAGCAGATTCTCTGAAAAGCCCTTGTTCAAGTAGATAACACAAACATGTGGCATGACCAGCACAGCTAGACTTTTGAAGGCCTCTTTTTCAAGAATAGATTGTATTATGGTATATTCACCATCTGAATGAGCAGAGAAAACCTTTGTCCTGAAGGCAAATGCTCCATGGGCTAGGCTACTCATGTTTCTTTTCTCAATTTCTCTTCCTTTCTTGGAAAGGGGGCACAGGAAACAAGGTTGAGATGGAAGTTGTCTCCACATTGAATAAAACCAAGAGAATTTTCTATAGATATTGAAAAAAAAGTGGGGGGGGAGAGTGGATATCCACCTTTATTTGCAGATGGATTTCTTAAGTTATTTTTTTTAATCAGCTTTGTATGAAGAGTGTAATGTGTAGAAGACTCAAAAGGAGATGAATCTAGGCAAGGTAAGGTAGTCTATAATCAAAATAATACTGGGTCGAAGTGAAACAAAAAGGCTTTGACACTTTGGGTATATTGCAATCGTCTCTATAATAGTCTGAATTATGGGTATATTAAAAGGATTTGTAGTGGATATATGCATTATCTATCTATCTACCTATCTATGTATCTATGTATCTATCTATGTATCTCTGTATCTATCTTCCTACCCACCTATCTACTAATCTAATCTAATCTAATCTAATCTATCATTTATCTATCATTAAATAGCAGATCTCAAGAATGTATATTAATACTCTTAATTCTGATTCAAAAGAATGTGATGATGACAAAATTACCCTAACCAAGGAGAAAAACCATTTGGGCTCAAAACTCTGCAAACAAGCAGCCTTGGTTTTGTTCAGTGACAAAAGGATAACCCTCAAAACCAAACCAACTGCCTTGAAAATATTGAACCTGAGTCCAAGTGATAACAAAATGGAAAGATAAGTATCATCTTAGGCACTGGGCAAATAATTGACATACTCAAAGGCAGATGAGTGACACTTAAAAAAAAAAACTAAAAAAGGTCTGTAGATATTTTTCAAAACAAATCATTTTACATCCATTTTTATCTATCATTTAAAAGAAGAAAATTTTTCACCTTAGAGAATGCTGCACTACTAAACAAAGTTTTAAAATAAAATTACTTTTTTTAAAAAATTGCATTGTCTGCCAATGACCCAGCCTAAAATGGTTAAAAAGGACTTAGTTCATCTTCTGTTTTATATCCACTCTGCCCACTTCTCTCCATAGTACTTTGGTTGGTTTGGGATCTACTATTTGGTTATTGTTATTGTATGTCTAATGCACAAAATACATCCAAAAAATTAAAACTGATAAAGTAGTATTAATGATGAATATAAAGTTTCCCCCCAAATTATATGTAATGGCTAAGGACATGCTTAAAAACACACATTAATTAGTCTGTGTCCTCCAAGAGGCTGACACTAAAATGAGATTTATAAGGGAAAAGCCTATGACGGCAGAAGAGGAGAGTTTCTGAGGAGAATGTGAGACTCTTCAGACCATGATGTAGTTTCTTTCTCTTTTTTATTTTTTAATTTTTTTACATTTATTTATTTTTGATAGAGTATAAATGGGGGAGGGGCAAAGAGAATAAGACACAAAATCCGAAGCCGGCTCCAGGCTCCCAGCTGCCAGCACAGACCCCAATGGGGGGCTCGAACTCACAAACCATGAGTTCATGAACTGAGACAAAGTAGGACCGACTGAGCCACCCAGCCTCCACGCACCTCAGCAGTTGTTGTTTTTTTTTCTCTTAAGAAAGGGGAAGAAAAGAAGATTTTTGAAACCCATGCAGTTCCGAAAATGCTTTGGCGAGGCTGATAGGATCTTTGAGCCAAAATTGCCATGTCATCTAGTATATGGGGTGAGACAGTATTACTGAAAGTGGAATGTGATTTCTTCAAAACCAGTGAAACCCTAACAGGCGCCATGCTTGGCAGTGCTGGGACATGAATTATTCAGTCATTTATTTGTCTTCTACCTTGGAGAGGATATCCCCAACCACAGCACCCCCAGAAATGTCATTGGTTCCAGAACAGTCAAGTTTCTGTAGTTCCATCATAGAGTTCATCTCCCACCTTCTGGAACGGATGTGTTTTACCAAGGCCTCCCTCATACTAGCTGTCTCTTTCTTGTTCTAGCCAATACAAATAAACTCACTGACATACTGGGTCAGTGTAGTTACCTCTAGAGTGTCCAGGAGATCCAGATCCCTTCAGTCCAAATTATAACAGTGGGCAGGAGAGTTGACCACCTTGAGGTAAATCTGTAAATTAATACTGCCTGTTCCACATGAATGCAATGTAACAGAAATTGAAAACATATTTAACAAATCAGTGGCCACCAGCCATGTTCCTGAGACCTTACTCATCTGTGCTAGCCCTGACGCCACATCTGCCACAACAGCTGTGACTGAGACCACTACTTGGTTGAGCTTGTTGTCCTCTACCATCATTTTCTCAGACCTGGCCAGTGTCCTTAGAAGCCATATAGGCAAATCAAATAACAATACAGTGGGAGGGACCACCACCTCTGTATACTTTAGTTCTTTAAAGATGCACTAATCGCTGCTGTCCCCATCCCCCAGAAGGAAAAAAGGGTTTTAAACTTACTATTACTCTGGAGACAAGAGTTAGAGGGACTAACTCTAAAACCTTTACCTTTGCCCTTTACCTTTCTCAGTACAATCACTCTTACAAAACAAGCCAGAGACACAATGTGGGGACTATCCAAGCATATCAATTCAGTATGCACTTGGGAACTGAAAAAATGGCCAGTGGGTGAGTCCCTGTACCCACCAGGTACACTACAAACCAGACTTTAGCTACAACTTCATGTATTATTTAGCACCCTTAAACTCCCACTCAAATGAAGGGCTGAAGAAATGCTTTGAGCCTCTAAGGTATCTAGCCCTCAAATTCTCTTTTCCATAGTGTATAATCACCAGAGTAAGTGGCCATAGGTCTTTCTGCAGTCAAATGCTCAACCACTGAGACATACTCCCTTCATAGGTCTTTCTGTAGAAGGACTTGGGGCAAGGTTTCATTTTAACAGATTTATCTACTTTCCAATTATATAATTCTAGATTCAAACAATTGGTTCAGTTTTAGACATTTAGCAAGAGCCTGTGACTTCTTTTTATTGGGGAAAGAGGGGACTTTCTGCTTCCTGATATTGTATCTTTGCCTTTCCTTCCTCCCTCCCTCCCTCCCTTCCTCCCTCCCTCCCTCCCTCCCTTCCTCCCTCCCTCCCTCCTTTCCTTCCTTCCTACCTTCCTTCCTATCTACCTTCCTTCCATTCTTCCTTCCTTCTGTCATGTTATAGGTGTTAAGCAGTACCTTTATTGATTGCTCATCTATTTTGTTCTTAGGAATGATATCTCTACATCCCCCTGTAGGTCAAAACCTCTTACCTGCTCCTCTGTTCTTGCTGGTTAATTGTGGACTCCTGGCTTCTAGATGTGAAGTATAAATGAGGACTCTATTACTTCTAGGGTCCATCCTTTCCATGGATATTAAGAATTCCAGTTCTGTGACCACCTGTTCTACAATCAGCTGTGGCCATGGGGCCATACATGATTGACAAAGCCTTTAGCTAATACTAGACCAAAAATCTGCCATGAGATTTACATTGTAATTATAGATTTCCAAACCAGCTGTCCCATATTAACTTATGATAGTGTTAGGCATAAGCATTTTTTAAAAAAATTTTACGTTTATTTATTTTGAGAGACAGAGTACAAGTGGAGGAAGGGCAGAGAGAGAGGGAGACATAGAATATAGAAGCAAGTTCCAGGTTCTGAGCTGCCAGCACAGAGCCTGACGCAGGGCTCAAATCCGCAAATTGTGAGATCATGACTGGAGCCGAAGTTGGAAGCTCAAGCAACTGAACCACTCAGGCACCCCTAGACATATGTATTTTAGAAAATAAGTCAGTTAGAGAAAGACAGATATCATATGAATTCACTCATATGTGGAATTTAAGAAATAAACAGGTGAATATAGGGGAAGGGAAGGAAAAATAAGATAAAAACAGAGAGAGGACAAAACATAAAGAGATCTTAAATACAGAGAACAAACTGAAAGTTGCTGGAGGTGAATTAGGTGGGGGGGATGGGCCAAATGGGTGGTGGGCATTAAGGAGGGCACTTGTTGGAATGAGCACTGGGTATTATATATAAGTGATGGATCCCTAAATTTTACTCCTGAAACCATTACTACACTATATGTTAACTGACTTGGATTTAAATTAAAAATAAATAAGTAAGTAAGTAAGTAAATAAATAAATAAATAAATATTTTTTAAAAAATAAAGAAGAAAGGGTTTGTTTTTAAAGAAAAACTTTAGCTACAGGGACACCTGAGTAGCCCAGTCGGTTAAGTGTCCAACTTTGTCTCGGGTCATGATCTCATAGTTGATGAGTTCAAGCCCCAAGTCGGGCCCTGTGATGACAGCTCCAAGCCTGGAGCCTGCTTTGGATTCTGTGTCTCCCTCTCTCTCTGTCCCTCCCCCACTCATGCTCTGTCTCTCCCTCACTTTCTGTCTCTCTCTCAAAAATAAACATTAAAAAAATTTTGAAAAAACTTTAGCTACAAAAATCACAATCATTTAAGTTTTTCTTTGATTTTAATGAAAATATTGATAAATCACTTATAAAATTAAAAGTTGTCAGAGAAGTGACCTAGGAATAGATCATTTAGAACAAATTTGGTTAACATGAGAGTATTTAGAGTTCTATACAGATAGATATTTTGTATTGTAATAATTTTATATTTATCATAATGTAAATTAGAAAAAATATAGTTACCACCTCAAACCTATTATTTCATGGATATTAAATATATTTTTAAGTAAAAAAGCTAAACACTAAAAAAATACTAGTATAGCATTATACAGCCACAAGTTTGGTAAAATTTAAAATTAACAATTTAAAGAAAAATCTGGGGCACCTGGGTGGCTCAGTCAATTAAGCAACTGACTTTTGACTTCAGCTTAGGGTATGATCTCACGGTTTGTGTGTTCAAGCCCCGCATCTGGCTCTATGCTGACTGTGTGGAACCAGCATGGGATTCTCTCTCTCCATCCCTCCCTCTCGCCTCCTTTCTCTTACTCTCTCTCTTTCTCTCTGTCAAAATAAATAAATAAGCTAATAAAAAAAAGAAAAAGAACAGTCTAAGTAAGGTAAGTAACAGTACAAGTACAAATATTTGGTCAATTGAACAAATGGTGAACCTACGATTCAGTAATTGTTTCCGGTTATATATGTCCCCCTATTAAGAATTATTTCTTGTTTCACCAAAACATACTCAAAAAATATTACTAGCAGCCTCACTCATGATAGCGAAACTCTGAAAACAACTCAAAGGGTATATGCACACAATGGGATATAACACCACAGTGAAAAAGAACTAAGTATTGCTATTCATTAGAGTATAGATGATTTTCACAGACACATTGTTGAACAAAAGAAGCCAGATACAAAAAAAGGACATACTGGCTGATTCCATTTACATACAGTTCAAAAGCAGGTAAAACTAATCTGTGGTGTCAGAAGTTAAGAGAGTGGTAAGGAAGATGTACTCAGTGGGGAAAGCAAGGAATCCACTGAGGGTTGGAAATCTATACTTTGATCTGAGTGATAGTTAGCCAGGTCCATGCATATTAAATATTCATTGAGCTGTTCACTGAAGATTTGGAGACTTTTACTGTATAAAGTTATACTTCAATAAAATAAATTAAGCAGAAATCAACGGTGGTAATCATAATAATCATAATCATAATAAAACAGTTGGTAATCAATCTGGGCTAGGGGCGGGGGGACAACTCAACCTAAGTTCTCATTTTATGAATAGTAAAACGGAGACTCAAACAAGTTTATGTGACTTGCCCAAAGAAATGTCGTGAGTTAGGGGAAGTTTCTGTCTCTTACTCTCTCTTCACTTTCTTTCTCCCTCTCTCTGATGTTGTCTGTGATGGAAATGTTCCTTCAGTCATTTTGCACTACGTATTTAGATCCCAAGAAAACGATATGATAAGGAGTCACAGACAAACCTGATGTTTGGTATTGGTTGCAATGAGAAGGATGGCAAATGTCAAATTTTGCATCTTACATCACTGAACAAGAACGCCAAAGCTCAATAGGGCTTGCGTTGAAACTGCTGAGGTTGTCTCTTTGAAAGGGTACTGGCCATTGACAAATTGTACACGTGTTAAAGGAAAGAGGTATTTAAGGGAAGCCAAAAAGATGGAAGTCCTGAAACATACCCCCTGGAAATTATGGAAGAATTTGTTGTTTTTCTGTTACAGTGTTATACTTGGCTGAACTGGCTTAAAGTTTTACTTCACTCTTCTTGGATTTGCATCAGTGCTGCTTTAACTGTTCTGCTCTAGAAATCCAGATTCACTATTTTATAAGAGCAGGGTCCTATTTAGACATAATTAGAGAATATGCTGGAAACAGCCTCAAGCACTCTAAGTCCAGCATGTCATAAATGTCCAGCATCAAAGACATTCAACAAGGCAGTTACTCTGATGTGCTACCTAATAGGAAGAAAACTGGCAAACAAACAAACAAAAAAATTTGGTGACCTCCAAAGACAAAGGACGAATGTAGAAAAAATATTGAGCATATTGCATTCACTTTCTTTCCACATTAACAGAAGGACTGAACATTTAGAAGCACTAAAATTACTTCATAGTTAATTTAACACCTTGATAATATCCTTCTACTTTCAAATAATCCTTTGTCCCTCTGTACAACCTGCTTCCCTAAGATAATCATTTAGGTTGGCAAAAACACAGATGTCAAGCTTGGAGTCTCTTTCATACTGACTTCTTACTAAAGTACCAGAAATCTTAAATCATTTTCATTTGATGTAAAATGTAACAAAAAGATACAGGTATGGGTTACTAACAGTGTAATTCATTAAATGAGCTTACTTTCTCATATTGGAAATGCAAGTCTTTCATAATTTGGTTTTGAAGACTATGGCAACACAGACTTTAAGGATTGGAAGAGAAATCTAAGTGTACCCAAAAATTTCTTCTGAGCACAGGGAATAATTACTACCAAGCTTCAAGTGTGTCGATTTTTTCCAAAGCTCAATCCGCATTGGAAATATCATTCCTTACTGTGCTGATCTTTTCCTTAAGATTCCTCAAGTCTGTGGTGATGCACTTATCACTCTGGAATTGCCATGTACGAGAATTCTGAATTGTGGGGAACAATTTTGTGATCTATCTCCCATATGGTATCTACTACAGGGGCTTTTTTTAACATATTAACCTTCACTGTGATATCAAGAGAATTATCTTGTCAAATTCTTCATCTATCTTCTATATCTATATTCATTAAAACTTTGATTAAAAGGAACTTGATATCCAAAAGCCTCAATTAACTGATTTTTTTCTCTGTTCTACTTTTAGGAGAAAAAAAGTAATTCATTAAAAGAAAAAAAAAAGATAATTTTAGGGATTTATTATAACACCTTAACTTTCATCCCTTTTTCCCCCAAACCATTTAGTCTATTTACCAGACCTTCTACATATCAGATATTGTTAAGATAAAGGGAATTTGAGGATCACTGCCTTCAAACAGCTCAAATCCAACAGCAGAAAAAGATAATTACAGAGTGAAAGGCAAGAAAGATTGATCAACTCTACCTAGAAAAGAAGAAAAAAGTGTTATGAAAAGTTTAAGAACAGAGCTAGTTTTTCTAATATGGCCTATTTCTTCTCTAATTCTATTACTTTAGAGTGATTCTGAAAGTCTCCAAGATTATAAATCACCAATGGTTAAATAATGCTAACTTTCTACAAAGGAAATAAAATGTATTCAAAAATAGTTGCATACCATTAATAAATACCATGAGTATGGAAATCAGTACTTATCTAACAAGAAAACTGATCAATAGTACCTTTAACTTCACATGCCTACAAAATGTTTTCTCTTTTATGGTCAATATGACACCTGTTATTTATGCCATGCTCTGATAGAACAAGCCCAATTCATGGTGTATAATCATAAATTGACATTTTTTTCCACTACCTCTAAATGCATTCTCTGGGGCAGAGTGTTCTCATGTTACTGATTGAAATTAAAGGCTGGTCTCTTTCTTTCTTTCTTTCTTTCTTTCTTTCTTTCTTTCTTTCTTTCTTTCTTTCTTTCTTTCTTTCTTTTTCACTTGCAAGTAATCAAAAGCTTTCTTGGTAGTAACAACTGCCTAGTTCAGTATAATAATAAACTGCTAAAGTGTATTGCCAATTTGCTCAATTTCTATTCTGAGAAGGCTGTAGATCTACAGGTCTATCTTGGGTGAGGGGTTGAGTAGGCTCCTTTTCTTTCTCCACATTTTGTTGTTGTTGTTGTTGTTGCTGTTCTCTCTTACAATTGGTTATAGTTTTCTTCTAACTCTAACAGGGTGGGGACTGGAGTTAAGGGTAGAGAAATAGAAAAAGAAAAGAGTTAGGGAGTAGGAAAAAATGGCTGCACTGGCAGTGACCTAAATGTTTACTTTGGTAGGAAAAAAAAATCTTCTAAGGCTAACACTTTCTTTCAGTGGTGTTGTGTGGAATTCCTTGGAAATTCACACACATTGCCAATTGCAGGACATTTTGTACATCCATTGCCTTAAAACGATTGAGGACCTCTCCTTCTTGGATGATCCTTTACATATTCATTGACACTGAAGCACCTAGAAATCCCTGTCACTACCTTATGCTTTATTATTGAAGAGCCCTGTAGGTAACCACCTCAAGAGGCAATGCCCTTTTTATAGCATTGAGTTGTTCCTTCAAACTGGCACCTTAACCGGAGGCTACATTTGGGGCATCCCCCTTACAACCATGTGGGACCATGGGATCTGAAGACTCAACGTATATCACTTCCAGATCAAAGTGGATAAAAAGATATGCTTTTCACAGGAGCCATCTGAATGAGGAGAAATCAAAAGCCTAGTGCAGCCATGCAATAGAAGGACCTGGGATCCCTGAATTTCCTGCCTGTTTGGACTATATATGAACAGAAATAAAATTCTATTTTCTTAAGCCTATGCAAGTGTAGGGTTTATGTCTTTACAGCAACAACCCAGCATAGATATAATGGAAACATCACTCCATAAAGCCCTCGGATATAAGGTTTAAGTATCAATACACTTTGGGCATGGCCTAAATCTGGGTACAGGTAAATAAGAGCTCCAGAGTGTCTGCCCTGACAAAGTTGGGGCAGACAAGCTACCCAGAGCAGCCATTTCTTTGTTTCTGCTGTCAGTGCAGCTACCAGTGGTGTTTTGTTCCTCCAATTTTGCAGGTTGGAGTCACACAAAATGTCAGTGAGATCCCAGACCCTAAGGGTATAAATAATCAGCTTTCCAAGTAGTCTCCTAAAAGCTCTGTTTTTTTTTTTTTTTCTTAACCTCCTACTCCCTTCCAAAGATTTTGAGTCATGAAATGTCCCCTCTACCTCTACCTTTTTTTTTTTTTTTCTCAAGTGTTTGGAAGGTACTTCACAACTTAGTTTGAAATGGGGTATCTATTTTCTATGGGCTTAAATCCCACATATATCAGCTTCCTTTTATATTCATTTAGGTCTTTGAAATAAATAGTGAAAACATGATCATATTTACTTTGTTACTGGATTTTACAACAATATCTGTAAAGTAACTGAGACTCACCACAGAGCACAACTGCTGAAAATAAGTTGGGAAAAATATTTGCCTCCAAAATTTTCTGAGTCTTCCAATTATACTTTCTTAGAATCATTCTAAAATGACTTCCATGAGTTTACATTACTTAAGGAAAAAAGAAATGGCCCAAAGGCTTTGCTACAATGAAAGTAACATTTTTTCCCTCCTTTCAGCAGGCGGTGAGTGTGTTAGAATAGTCGTGAAAAGTGAAAATGGTAAGGGGGGGGGTGAGTAGTGGCACGTGGGAGAAGAAAAGAGCCCAGGGGAGAAAAAGAGAAAAGAACCTTGTATTACATAACCCATGAAATTTAAAAAGTACTTATTAAATTTTATAGGGTTCTATCCACCATATTCTGTTTTTTAATGCATCTTATATATAGTTTCATTTCATTTGTTGTTAGAAGGTGAAAGAAATTCTCCTCCATAATGTGTCTCCCGTAATTGATTTCTAAGTAGTGCAGGGTGAAGAGAGGTCAACAGTAACACATGGAGGAAAAAATGCAGACACTGAATGGGGGGAATCCTACCAGGAGAAGATATAGGTCTTCTTAATTATATCGAGGTTTAATCCTGGAGGCATCATCCACTAACCTGGCAAATCAAAACCCCCAGCATTAAGTTCAAGGACAAACAGCAATGAATTGCAGTGTGCCACGCTCCTGGTGATCCAGGCAATGGTCTCCTTAACCCCTCTGCATCCTCTCATTTACTTTGGTTGCTAAATGAGAACACAGACACCTGTTCCAACAGCAGGTGGCATTTGTTTATTATAGCTTTACCTGCTGGGTT
Source organism: Hyaena hyaena (assembly GCF_003009895.1). Classification (NCBI taxonomy): domain Eukaryota; kingdom Metazoa; phylum Chordata; class Mammalia; order Carnivora; family Hyaenidae; genus Hyaena; species Hyaena hyaena. Next base: position 36,681 of record NW_024082931.1, read on the forward strand.
TTAATCAGTCTGCAGCTGCAGGAACCCGCTTAAGTAACAGTTTATAGGACCGGGTTTTTACAGAGTGGTATTTTCCATGAAGAGGCAAAGCTTCATTCAACACTTCCATCATACACAAAACATCATATAAACAGCTTTTATTCCTCCATCTCTCTTCCCCTAACATTTAGGACTACTAATTAGTGAATCATTTCACATGCAGAGTTGGAAAGCTACACTCTTATTCTTCTGCCTTCGGGGATACTCTGTGTTATGCGCTCTCATTACAAAATCCCTGTTTCTTAGGAAGAGAACATCTAAACTCTCTCTGCTTGTGCTACTTTTCTTTTGTAAGCCTCAGAAGGATTGTTAAGGCAACTTCCATCTGAGAAGCAAAGAAAAAAATAAAAAAGAATCAATAAGAAAAAAAAAAAACACTGCATCCGGATGAGAATGAATCTCTGTCCTCAAACTACATAGCAACTCTTTAAAAAACACACAATAAGAATTTGAAAATTACTTCGATACCACAAGATAAAAAGGCATTAGAAGTGAATTTCCTTCCCAATGAGACTGAGATTTTTCAAGCAATGTGGTTCTTTCTTTAATTTTTTTTAGAAAGTACGTTTTCCCTACATCTTTTGGAAATTGGTTACCATTCAATTAATATTAGCAGAACATTGATGCGAATCGTGACTAAAACAATGAAATTATATTGAGTGTGAACTTCTTCAGGTCGGTAACTCTTTCCATTGTAGTTTTATCTTCAGTGCTTAACAGAGATGTTACAAAAAGTGGAACCCCTGAAAAGCTTTGAGAAGTGAGTGAATGAGTGAGCAGTGCTGCTCTCAAATTATACACAAGAGAAATCCCCGACATTATTTGCCTCCTGATAAAAGCAAACCAACAAACCAAAGAGCAACGACAACGATTTCCAGTCTTGCCAAATTAATTGAGCATTGAAAATGCTCTGACCACCCCCTCCTCCTGCCAATAAAAAAAAAAAAAAAGCTAACATCAACCCACTTGTTCAAAAATTTTTAAGAATCCTCCATCATTTCCTTGGCCCTTCATCTTATATCTAATCCATCAGCCAGCTCCATGGGGGCAAAGCCATGTCTATCTTGTGAGAATGGATTCCCAGGCTGTATACTGCCTGTCACAGACTAGGGTTTGAAAGAGAAAAAGTATGACTATATAGTGCATGAATAAAAATATATATCCAACTATATAATATGTATATGTATACACAAATACATATACATATATGTGTGTGTATGTGTGCACAAGCAATAATTTTCTTCCCAAAACAATACACATTCTAGACTGACATTATAGTTTTATGGTGAAAACCCTACCACTTGCAAGTTCCTTGATCAAGCTCTTTGTGTACTTATTTTCTCATCCGCCAAATGCATAGAATAATGGTACTTAACTCATGGGTAGTTTGGGAAATGAAATGAATTAATATGTGTAAAGCACTCAGGGCAGTACTTGCACTTGGTGAATGCAAACATAATGCAGCTTGAAAACACACTGCTTATACTCTTATTACAGATGTAAGCCTACTTATTAATATGATGTTGGTTTAAATCTTTGTGAGGTCATAATTCTGGCAAGAATGTAATAGGATGCTTCTTTACATCCCTTCTTCTACTAGAGTTTCCATTTATTTGAGAATGCTTTTCTCTGAGCAATACACAGGATCAGTGTTGTAATTTACTGAATACTTTCTGTCTAATGACCCCATTTTCCTCCCAATATTGAAGGTCCAGGATTATTCTGATTCCTTCATCTACCAATTCAAGAAAGGGAAGTGTCTAATGCCTGGATCATGGAGGTGATAATAGTAGGAAAAAAAGAGAGAATTGAATGAAGTTGGAAATATAATAAAGATGAGAATCTATCTATGTAATGTAGCAACAAAATTAGATATGGCTAAGAAGAGAAGTAAGAAGGAAGTTAGGGAGGGAGAAAAGGAGTTAAGAAGGGAGAAAGAGAAATTTCAAAAACCAAAAACTCTAGTAATAGTAGTAATGCTATTTATTTATTCACCGATATAGGGGAGATGAGAAAAAGAAAACACTTTGTTAAGACTTGATGGAGATATTTGTCTGTAGTCTTTGTTATAAGTGTCTCCGGACATATTTAGGGCTAGAATTCTATTCTTGTATGTTGGATATGATACCAATAAAGGGTAGAAGGAATCCTGGGAGCAGGTAGAGTTTGAGACACATGAAATCAAAAGACACTGCAGAGAAGACAGTGAGTGGAAGAGAGGAGAAGACGAAAGTTTGGACTAAAAGGAAGAGTTACGAGAAAACATCTTCAGAGGGATAGGTAAAGTGCAAACCGAGAAAATAAACAAACAAAAACAAGGAAGGGTACAAGAAGTCAGCTGCCATCAGAAGCCGAGCTAGAAGGGAATGTCAAGGGGATAACATAATAGTTGGTTGGTAGGCATTGGTGACAACCCAGAAAATCATGGTGGAAGAGGAGTGGCCATGGAAAATCTATTATAAAAGCGTGAGAGGTAGCAGTAGAAAACAGAGTGGGCACAATCTGTGTGCACAATTTTTCCCATATTATAACAGTAAAACTTTAAACTTGATGGGGAAATACAGTTGATGAACTTTCTTTAGATAGGGCTTATTGAAGCTGGGATTGTGAAGAGAGGGACATGTACTGAAAACAATGTGAAAATGAAAGTTAATATGTGCATACAGATCTTGGGATTAGAACAGAGATAGGTCAGACTGGGGGGTGGGAGAAAGTGGCATCTTAAACAGATCACTGGAGCAAGAGTCCAGAGACTGGATTCTCCTCTTAGCTCCGATGTTGATCAGCCTTGCGGGCTACTTCTCTTCACCTCCCTGAGCCTCAGCTCTTTCCTTCTGAGATAAATGTCTTGAACTAAAAAATGGTTAATTAAGTTTCTTCCATCAGTATAACACATTTCCATCAGACATCAGTTGTATTTTTGAGACAGCAGTGGTAAAGAAAGAAAATGATTAGCACTAAAAGTTGAGGGGGGAATTCTGGAGAGAGTATAAAAAGGTTGGCCTCAGTCAAGGTACTTCTTAATCTTACTGAGATAAAAAGTATCTCTTTGTATACAGGTATTACTTGCATTTTTTTAAAGTCTTGCAAAGTGAACTAAAACATATATATTCCGTTTCCATCTATATTATTGAGTGGGAAAGAATCTTCAAAGATGAATGTATTAAACAAACCTTAGTCTCAGAGAAGGTTGAATATGCCAGAGCTAGAAATGTATACATTGCTGGATTTTCCTTTTTTGCAAGTCTGGAAAGTCTCTTGAATTTTTCTTTTCCTTGTTTTAAAATTTTTTTAATGTTTGTTTTTGAGAGAGCGAGAGAGTGAGAGAGTGAGCGAGCAAGAGAAAGAGCATGGGGTAGAAAGAGGGAGGGAGACACAGAGCATTAAGGAGGGTCCAGGCTCCTAGCTGTCAGCACAGAGCCCGATGCGGGGCTTGAAGTCACTAACTGTGAGATCGTGACCTGAGCCGACGTCAGATGCTTAACAGACTGAGCCACCCTGTTATCCATTTGAATTTTTCTAATCTCTCTTTTCTCTCTTGCAAGCCAGAAGTCCACAAACATTTTCCGTAAATGGCCAGATAGTAAAGCTCCTAAGCTTGTGGGTCATACGGGCCCTGTTGCAAATGTCCACCTCTCCCACTGAAGCATGAAAGCAGCAGCAGGAAGTCTGGACATGGCCGGGCACACCTGGGGTCCAGCTTCCACGTGGAAGAACAGACACACTGGATGTGGCCTCTAGGCGGGAGTTGGCCCATCCCAGGTCTATACTGCTGGAATATGTTAATCAGGAAAGAATTAAGTATCCCATTTTCTTCTGGTTCATTTCAGATGTCTTTACATGTCACAAATATCTGACATCATAATATGTAGTAAGGAAAGCATGAAACTGTGTCGAGTGTTCTGTTTTTACCTGATACTGAGACTTCAAAGCACAATTCTGAAGTAAATTTTAAAAATTTATCTGAGGAAATTGCAATGCAGTGAGGTTAAATAATTTGAGTAAGGCCATATCGCCAAGGGTCAGAGTGGAAAAGGAAACTACTTAGTTTTTCCACCATGCTTTTGCTGCCTCTCTTCTGAAATATTCAGAAGAGATTAGTTCGACACCTGAGGGTGCGTGATTCTCTGGTTTCTACCCAAGATTTCCTTGAAGTGTACCACCATGATATTAGTGCTGAGTCTTTGAAAGAGGAAACTGGTTTATCTTCCCATCAGGCAGAGGATTATGGTTAAAAGGATGATGCTAATTAGTAGCTCACTCCTTGAGCATTATTGACCAAAGGAACTCGAGCTACAGAGAGAAAGAAGTTCAGGTCAATCTTAAGTTGCTTTTGACGGATGAACTTCGAGCTCCACAAATAGTTCTGTGTGAGATTTTAACATCCTGTGGGTTCAGGCCGCTTCTGCTTTCTGTCCCTGTTTTTGCCATTATTCATTTTCCAGAGACAGAATAAAACAAGTGCCTTTGTTCTTCCCTCATTATATAACAGCAGAAAAAAGAACTAGAAATCATACTATTTTAGACTTTTGTCTTTAGGTTTTATATGTGACAAAGGTATAAAAGGAAAGATTCTTATTGTCCTTTTATGACTTAACAAAACGAAGCATTATGACCCATGTTGTCAAAGATGTGGCCATTTTTAGGCATCTTTCTCCCCACACTGTTGTGCTTTCTCCTGGGAGAACAAAGTCATCACACAGTTCACTACATACTTTCCTTTGTCAAAGCAAAGGAAGATTATTAAGGTCTCATCTGACCAGGGACCCTCTCATTTGGGCCATCTGTCTCTTTGTGCTTTCTTGAGGGAATACAAAAAAAGGACATTTTTCCTTTTTACCCTCATTTAGTGTTTTATGAGATTGTGTGTTAAGCCATATTTTAAGAATTTGAACAAGCAGAGACCCTGCCACTTTGAACATTTTTTTTTCTTTCCTTTGTGCTTGCCATTTCGGCTGGAGAAATCACACGCATTTTCTTCCTATAATAATATTAAGAGAAAGGCTATCTTAAGATTGCTGCCCTCAAGGCCAATTTTGTTCTCCCGTTATTGTTCTTACTTTAAGGATGTGATATCAGAATTGATGTGCACCAAAGGATAACCTGCAAGGTGGACATTCATAGAGATGAAATGAAACTCACCTTCACCTTAAATGTCCAACTGCACATACCCAAAATGAAATATTTTGCCTCTTTGATGATAAATGAGAGGCAAGTTGGGATTGGGGTTTGGAAAGGGGGTTCCCGATCAATAAAATAAAAATGTTACCATTTCAGTGCATCTAATATTGTTCAGTGTTGCCTCTTTTGGATATAGCTAGGAGAGGGAAAAGGACAGGCATTGTGATTATTATTTTAAAAAAAAGCAAAACGAGATTGGCGATCTAAATATTTTTGTAGGAAATCATCAATATTTATTTTATGGAACAAATAATTCCTAATAATTCCCAGTCTGTATGAAGTTATCACTGATATAAGAGAAACAGGTATCTGATGATACAGCTAATTTAATTGCTGTCTTTCACAGCACAGTAACCCTGGTGTTCCTTATAATAACAGTGAGCATGTAAATCATTTTAAAAACTGCTTACAATAAGAATAGTTTTAAGGTTATCTCATATAGCTATTAATGATAATTGTTTCACTTACATATTCAGTGAAAAATATTAGCCATCTACTATGTGCCAGGCACTACCGTAGACCCAAAGAAAGTAGAGATGTAAAGACAAAAAGGTCTCTGCAATCTTGGAATTTCTACTTTACATAAGAACATGTCTTTTTTGGAATATCATAAGATTATTCTCAATGGAGCTTATTCAACTATTTATTGACCTATATGCTAAGCACTATGCTACCTGGATGTGAGGTGATCGTGAAAGAAACATAACTTATGAAAAAATATAAAAAATACAAATAAATGGATATTTGGAATTTAAAACTGTTATTACCTTTAGGAATTTGATATGTAATTATTGAGTGATAGTATGTGCTAGTACTGTGTTACGTTTTGGAAATATGTCATAAAACCAAACAGGTAATGATATGACTTCTGTTCCAGGGAGATAGGGTATCGAATTTAGCAAACGATGGGAGTTAGAACAGGTTTGTATGGGAACTCAAAGGGCTATTCTTTAGGAGTCAACAAAATCTTCTTGCTAGAAATGATTTTATAACTAAGCTGAAAATAAGAGATGTCTGTCAAGCAAAAAGAAAAATTGAAAGTATTTAGCATGTGCGAGATGATAACTTAGCACAAACAAAGGCCTAAAGGAAAGAATGGGTATTGCTACCCTTGTGAAGCCTGCTGAGAATCATTTGTTATAGCTGGGTGAGAATTCGAAATGTAGTCTAATGTAATATGGCCAGAAACAATAAACAGAGGTCCTCAAAATTTGGAAAGGTCCTTGTCAGCCATATAAAGTTACTTGAACTTTACACTGGAGGCACTAGGAATATGAAGGATACTAATCAGAACACGGTATAGTATAGCGGTATCTCTCTGGGTGACTATCCATTCATACCAGGCTTTTCCCTTCAGAGTCACCAAATATATTCAGTTGGGTCTTCACTAACCACTTCTAGCTCCATTGTCCTGCCCTTTGGGCCTTGGTTGATTTTTGCAGATATAGACACCTGATCCCTAATGGGTCTTTTGATGAAATACTGAAATAACACACACATAAAAATTGGTGTGTTATCAGAATTAAAGCATGCTATCACGATCACAATAAATATAATGCCCATAAATTTCTGCTTGTGTGATTTGCTGGAATGATTGTTTTCCTTCCCCAAATTTTACTGTTGATCTTTTTGTTTAAATGCTATGAGTTACCTTAGTGTTTGTGCATTCTTTTGTTGAATAAATTGGTTAGCAGCATTTTCCACAGTTCACAAATATTCCTAATGACTAGGCATGATGAAATGTTCCCTATTTCATGAATTATTCCCTGATTCCCCAAGTTTGACTAATATCAGTCCTTCTTTGTGGTCACATTGAACCCTTGTTTATTCCTACTCTAACAGTCATCAAATAGTCTTGTAATTAATTTCACTTCAACTTTTTAATGACTAATCCACATTCTCTCCAAGCCATGGTGTTAACTTCCTTGAGCCCATGTACTGTTTCTGGTGTATTGCTGTATTTCTATAACTTAGTAAAGATTCTGGCACATTATAGGAGCTCATTAAATGTTTGGCAAAAAATTGGATGAGTGAAAACAATTATTAGAAAGGGAAGATTCAGTCAACAATTTAGCTCATATATGCAACAATTTATAAATCCCTCTTCTTTTTTTTAATTTGTAAATATTTATTTGTTTTTGAGAGAGACAGACAGAGAGACAGAGCACAAGAGGAGAAGGAGCAGAGAGTGACAGAGGCAGAATCTGAAGCACAGGGCCCACAACAGGGCTCAAACTCATGAACTGCAAGATCATGACCTAAGCTGAAGTTGGATGCTTACTTGACTGAGCCATCCAGGCGCCCTTATAAATCCCAGTCCTGAGGGTCATCTTCTTGGGGCAGAAAGGAAACCGAACACTTGGTTTGACTTACAGGCTTTTGTTCTTACAACAAGATATAAAGAAATGAGGTGATTGAAATTTGTTTAAAGTATACAATGACTGAGAAGTAATACAGAACTTGCTTTCTGCCCATGGAGGTATAGAACATGCACTGATCAAATTCTATGTTATTATCAAGTTTCTCAGATACTTCTACTATCTAGGAGGGAATTTAAGTTTCATGATTTCAGATCTTTTAACAATTTATATGTTTTATTCTTAATTAATCAAATGGGAACATGACTTTCGTGTCTGTCTGATTAACTTGGTTAGTATGAATTTGTCCCTAGGACATGGGTCACTGTGTGCTATTAGATATAGAAAGGAAAACAAAAGTGAGATTGAAGAACTGAAAAATCATATCTTAGAGAACACCTGAGTCACTAAGGTCTTCCCACCCCATGAATCCCTATAAGAGGTCTTGTTAAACTGTGCCTAATTATAACCTTTTCACATTCTTGTATGGAACGTATTCCTTCAGAATGAATCACACTTGAAACACTAGGGTACAAAATCTTCAATCCAGATTAGAAGTGTTAATGGAGGATACAAATGGGGATTTTGCCTTTGGAGTCCAAGCTGTGAATTAGGAAGGCTCGTTCTAAATCAGATGGCCAATGAGAGGGAGCTAAATGATCCCTCACCAATCATTTTGAAATACCTTGTTTTTGTGTTATTGTTTCTGATGACATTTTGCCTTTAGTGCACAGTGGAAACTTCAAGAGGAAGCTGTTTTCACTGCTTTTTTTTTTTTTTAAATTACCAAGAGGGTAGAACATTTTCATCCAATTACCACTTCCCTTTGCCACCTGAGCACAGTCAGCAGTCAACATAAGAAAGTGATAATGGAAAGATAATGTCTAACCGGGCCATACTACTCTTCAAAAGAACAAGGCCTAATGTAAAATGCATGTCTTTTCTGACCTTGACTTTCATTTTCTTGTTTTACTTGGCTGAGAATTTAGCAGATATTGATAGCAGCCATAGCAGAAGAGAAAGTAGTGACAAATATAGTGATAACATTGAAAAAGGCCCTATGTTGAATTGAGAGTTTTGGTTCTAATACTGTGCCAGTTACTTTCTTTCTCTGAGTGATCCTAAGTAATGACCTGCCTCATTTTGACAGTCAAATGCAGTTCACTGGATTTGATGATTGATGTGATTTAGAGAAAAGGAGAGAGTTAAAACTATTATGAAAACAAAAGTAGAGCATTTCAATCACTGTTAGAATTCTAGGCAACAATAGGTATAAATGTAATGGAAGTTAACAGGTCATTCTTACAGCCACTGCACTGGGGTAAGTACTTTATGTACATCGTGGAATAGAATCCTCACAAATCTGCTACAAAGTGGGTGTTATTAGCTCCATTTTACAGTTATGGAAATGGAGGTCTGGGAAGTTTAATTCACTTGCCTCAGATAAGCGAAGGAGTTAGGGTTTGAAGCCAGATATGGCTGCCCATGTACTTTATCATGATTCCAAAGTCAGCTTATGAAAATACAAAAGGGAAAAGACTGAGGAATGGAGGTTAATTTTTGAAATATCACATATCCAGAAAAAAAAAAAAAAAAAAAAAAACCAAGAAAAATGCCCTAGGATGATTATTTATCCTAAGGGTTCTTGTTAGGTATTATGTGGTGAAAGTGTTCTTTAACTGAGTAAGTTTAAGAAGTTCCTAGTTGAAGAAAGAAACCACATTCTTTGCTGTAAGACTTCTTGTAGCCTTTCATATGAATCATGCATCTGTGAGATTATACGGAGGGTGCAACAGTTTTCAATATATCTGACTAGAAAACATTGTTTTTTTTTTTTGAGAAGCATCTCACAAGACTAGTTCTCTATGGGATATACATTTTGAGATACAGGAAGAAGTAATGATGTCAAAGATTCTTTGGTATTTTTACTGAATGAGGCCCAACCACTTCAATTTCAGACATCAAGAAAAAATATAGTCCTAGGCATTTTCTCTAAGGGCAATTAGAGATTAGAAGAAATATTGAATAATCTGTATTTTTAACAGATCTCTTCTGAATTTACTCCTCTTTCTGAACACTGAAATAGAAAGAGGTGCTGTCTTTAGGGACATCAAAATCTAGCTTAATGGTTTGTAATGAAAAGAGTCAAGCCATAACTGAATCACCCAGGAAGCTCTTCAAAGTTCTACATTATGTTTTGTATGAAGGACCCAATTCTTTGCATACATTGAACTCATTTCATTCTAGAGTAACTTCATGAGGTAAGTACTCACACTGTCTCTTGTTCACAGACAAGGCAACCAAGTAAGAATGAGAGGAATTTGTCCAAAATTTTACAAATCTAATGTGGAGACCCCACAATTCAACTTGAGACCTATAACCTTGCATTTGAGCATAAGCCCAGAAGAATTCAAACATTTTACTGGCATGGGAATTCCTGGCAGTAGGTGAAACATGAAGATAATTCATTGAGATTCAAATATTCTGACTCAGTTTATATGGAAATGATGAGGACAAGATATTTTTACTAATCACCAGAGGATATTTTAATACTGATGACTCATAGACAACAGGTTGAGAAATAGTGTACCTGATGATACTGTTTCCCATAAGTAAAAACATAATTTCATCCTGTAACCTATAATTTAACTTCTATGACTTTTCCTAAGCAGCTACTTAATTATAAGAAATACTTAGGCAGTCCTGCTGTTTCAAATAAGACATTACTTATAATTTCTGGTTTGCTAGTGAATGTCAAGCGATTTCCTGGTCATAGGTAGTCTCACTAAGCTTTGTTGTATCTATTGAAAATAATTGACCAAAAAAACAGAACATGAATGGAGGCCCCAAAATCTACCATTTCAAATGACGGTTCTCAAAATGATATACACTCCTACCAGTTACTCAGTAGAGACAATTCAAATACATATAACTGATACGCATATTATTGCAAAGGCAAAGAGGAGAAAAGATATTCAAGAAATCCTCAAACTACCGTAATATGGGATTAATGGCAATGATCTGTTCAATGCTCTTTAGTGCAGTGTTTTGTCAGCAAAAGTCCCTGAAATGTGATTATATAATTTAAATTTTGTTAATGTTCATTTATTTTTGAGAGAGAGAGACAGAGCATGAGCAGGGGAGAAGCAGAGAGAGAGGGAGACAGAGTCAAAAGCAGACTGCAGGCTCTGAGCTGTCAGTGCAGAGCTCAACGATGTGATTTAAATAATTTAAAAACCACTAATAAGCAGTGTGATCTTGAGCCGGTCACCCACCTAGGGTTCCCTTTTCTAATCATTCAAATAAAAAGCCAATAATTATAACATTATCTCCCACCAAACAGTTACTATGAATACGGTTTTGGGTCAAATGCTTTATTTATATACAATCTAATATTTATTCCTCATTACAAATCAGGTAATGCAATTAGCTTCTTCATTTTACAGTAAATATAACTCTGGCATGGAAAAGTAAGCAGTTTGGTGAGGTTACTTGGACAATAAACAGCTAAAATGGGTTTTAAAACTCGGCCATTTCAGCTATAAAACCTGTTTTTTGGAAACTGTGTTGCAGGCTTTATAGAAGCTAATGTCCCCTTCACTGTATAATTCTTTGTTATTAATGATGTTAAAATAATTTAAAAAAAACATTACCTTATGTTTTAGAAGAGTTCCTATAATTTCTGATAATTGACTCATATATTTGCAGGACATTTTAGATTTGAGAATATCTGGCTCAGTATTGCACAAAAAACTGGGAAGAAATTTTTCTGTGTATTCCCATGCATTTTGACAATTATAATTCATAGTCATAATAATGAAAATAATGGTGTTCTTCAACCTGATTTGTTAACTACCTATTTCCTGACTGTAATCTCAGGAAATAGGCCTGAGAAATATAGAAATACCTAAAGAAGGTCTTTGTTGCTATAATATTAGACTTTTACAATTTCTCTTTGACCTCTTTGAATCAGGTTTCTTATCTGGGAATCTGACCAAAACTGTTCATATCAGTAGTTCTGATATGCTCTAAGTATAAGAAAAGAGCCAAATTTTCCAGTTCATTATTTTAGCTCTTTTGTTTCTGATATCAAGGCAGAGGGGACTGATTATATACAAACAGAAAATAGAATGCTGCCCCTCACATGCTTGTGTGATCATCTTAAAGATGATCAGTGTTCTTCCATATTTGTTCCCAGCTTATTATCCAATTATTGGGCTTAAGGAACTTTAGAACTCAGAGAGTCCGATATTCTTATTTTATAAGTAGCGTGATAGAGAAGGAAGAAAGGAAGTTGGGAGGGAAAGACAGAGAAAGGAGAAAAGAAAAAAGGAAGAAAAGAAGGTAGAAAATAATTTAAAAACTAAGATTGACAGAATTATTTGCCAAGTTTTATGTTAGATTTGTCATATATGCTGTCACAGTTGATGAGTTCATGATTAATACCTAATAATCCACAGATCAAAAGCAATTTTGAAATACAATGAGGAAGTTCTCATAGGCATGTTTTATGGGATAGCGTTTACATCTAAGAGGGTTTTATATCATGATGCTCTTCATGAAGTTCAAAAATGTTAGTCTTCCTCAAGGTGGTGACAAATCAGTGAAAGATATGAAATTTGAATTAGTTTTTCTTGTTTTTAAACTTTTTTAAAATATTTATTTTTAAGAGAGAGAGAGGCAGGGTGTGAGCAGGGGAGGCACAGAGAGAGGGAGACACCGAATACAAAGCAGGCTCCAGGCTCTGAGCTCTGAGCTGTCAGCACAGAACCCAATGGAGGGCTCAAACCCCCAAACCATCAGATCATGACCTGAGCTGAAGTCGGACACTTAACCAACTGAGCCGCCCAGGAACCTCAAATTAGTTTTTCTTTATTCTTCCCTAATGTCCTTTCTCTCACGCCTTGACATCATTTTTCCATGACATGTAAACTTAATGATGCATTACATGGCACAAAGATGGGCATGATCTCAAAGTCACTGGATTATATGTCAATCAAGGAAAGGCAAGAATACTATATGAGGGGAGTAATTTCTTTGACGCCAAGTCCATTCCAAATTTTGGGAAGGGAAAACTGGAGATATGTGCAGTTGTCAGTTTGATAAACCCAACCAGACTTAATAATGTGTCTGTCAATGTGAACATTATTATAGTTAGATGTATGTTAGGGTTAAAAAGTGGTTCAGTTTTTTTTTTATTTCAGAGAATTCATAATAAGAACTTTCATTTGTGTGATGCTTTAAAGTTAACTGCGTTTAACATATCAACAACGCTTACAACAATCCCGTGAATCAGATTACTATAATTCTTAGGAAAAAGGGAATGTGAAGCTCTGAGAATGAGATAGACTTCTTGGTAGACTTAATAAATGGAACATTTGGGGTTGAATCCAAATACTCTCAGTCTAGTGTATTTAAAGTACTTTGTCAACTTGGGCTAATTGAAGTTTGTAGAATTTTCCACCCAAGAGGAAAAAAAATACATTTCAGATGCATTTGAGTCTTTCATCAAAATAGATCACATTCAATTGCATGGAATTGAAGCCTTACCTTAAATCTCATTAACTACTTTTTTCCCTATTAATATTTAACTATTGATAATTATCTTTATGTAAGTAAAAACTTACGGGTGCTTGCTCTTTTATTCACCAGTTTTATTTATTTATTTTTACTTTTGTTTTGTTTTGTTTTGTTTTGATTTTCACATTAAGTGTATCACATCGGGGGTGCCTGGGTGGCTCAGTCAGTTAAGCGGCCAGCCCTTGATTGCAGTTCAAGTCATGATCTCAACGTCATGGGCCCCACGTCAGGCTCTTCACTGAGCATGAAGTCTGCTTAAAATTCTCTCTGTCCTCCTTCCTCCACTCTCCCTCACTTGTGCACTGTCTCTCACCCTCTCAAAAAAACAAAAACAAAAACATACATAAGTCACATCAGTAAATGCAGGCCTCAGTGCCTTTGAAATTCAGTGCTGTCAAATGATAATACTGAAAACATATCACCCAACAGTATGACTATTTAATGTTTCATAAGCAAGTACATTATTAAAAGTCATCATTTCATAAAAAGAGCAATAAGTAATTAGAAAAACAGATTCAAGTCTCAGAAATAGCAGTAATTTTCTAGACATAAGATTTCTTGTTTTTGTTTTTGTTTTTCAGTAGAATCAACTTATTTGCAGCACTGCTAAAATTAAGGATCATATCAGAGGGTCATGTTGCACAAGGTAATTCAGCACATTTGATGCAAATTGTATGCATTTGATGTACTGGATGAGGCAGCCAAATTTTCTATGAATGAGAGTGCTATTTGTACAATATATGAGTAGAAGTTGGAATCATGTTTTTTTGAGCTGACATAGCCACTAACTAACTGGGTGTACTTCGGTAATCTGTTTAACCCCTTTGAACTTAAATTCCATCATCTGTGAATAGAAATAGTAACACATAACTAATTCTGTAGAGTAAATGTAATATAAGGTTTTGAAGTTCCCAGCTTAGTGATTTTACATAGAAAGTGGTCCAAAGTACCAGAAAAAAAGAAGTCTAAACAACTAGGTGTACCAGCTCTGGGAATCTATCCTTTAAGTTTCAAAAAAATATTTATTAAGCAACAACTAAGTGGCAAATATGGTAAAATCTAGTAACCATATTTAAAGTGCATGAAGAAATACCACAAGAACCCTCCAGAAACCAACATTTTGTTGGATGATAGAACACTTACTGCAGATTCTAACATCCTGCTTGCCCCCTTATCCCATGGTTGGCTTCTTTAGTTGTTCTGTAACTGGTTGTTCATTGAAGGTAGTCAGTGGTGAGTACATGCTAATGTACAGAGTACACGTTAATTACAGACAAAAGCAATGGTAGACAACACCACCATGCATACTTGGCTTTCTTACTATGCTTGAGTTCTGTAATTCATGTTCTCTTTCTGTTTGGTACCTTTTAAAGAGGGGGAGGATGAGAGCCCTAAGTGTTTTTACATGACCTGTTATTATTCACTTTAGATGAAAATGGTGACCTATAGGTATGTGGAATACCTCCCCCATCAGCCATTTCTCAGCCTGGTGAGATAGTGTCATCTTAACTCCACCCCCAAAGAATTTATTCAGTCTCTCCTTTGTATTCCCAATGCATACAATACATAAGTTGATTACAGCATTTAACATATTCATTTTATTTACCTAACTATAGTAAAGATAGTCTTTGCTGTGTTCTCCAGAACAGACTATAAAATTAGAATTCATGTTAATTTGAATTTATTACAAAGAAATGTTAATCCTGAGAAACAGCAAAGGGAATAAGAAAAACAAGAGTAGGAGAAATATAAACTAGGATGTAATTTCAGGTTAAACTCTAAGGATTATAGCTTAAGGTGTTTGTTTAAGAGGGGAGAACAGGGGCACCTGGGTGGCTCAGTCGGTTAGGAGTCCGACTTTGGTTCAGGTCATGATCTCACGGTTTGTGGGTTCAAGCCCCGCATCGGGCTCTGTGCTGACAGCTAGCTCAGAGCCTGGAGCCTGCCTTGGATTCTGTGTATCCCTCTCTGACCCTCTGCTGTTCACACTGTCTCTCTCTCTCTCTCTCTCTCTCTCTCTCTTTCTCTCAAAAATAAATAAAACATTTAAAAAAATTAAGAGGAAAGAACAATCTGGTGAAGTGGATGGGGCTCGTGCCTGCCTGTATGATCCAAACATGACCTTCTACATTCCTTCCTCCATTCCCACTTCACCTCCCTCCCTCACCATTGTAAGCTTCTCAACCAGATCCATGGAAAAGATACTGAGGGGAGTGCAAACTCCTTTGGTTTCCAAGTCCCACCTATGTTAAATAGACATACTGTATCCACAGTTTATGAAGCCACAATTTTAGTTGATTTCTTCTAAATATGATTGTGAGATGACCATCTCTTTCTCCTTTCTCCCATAAAACAAAATAGCAAAGACAAATGCTATAAAGAGGAAAAGCAACATCAGAGATGAAGATTACCCTGATGGGCTTTTCACTTGGCCAGCCGCAAATGAATAAAGGATGAGCAAATATGAAGATTATTTAGTACAAGTCATCCAAACTAATGCCTCAAGAAGGAAACAAGTAAAACAAATAAAAGCAAGCAAACAAAAGAAGAATCCAAGATTTTGAGACATTAAACAGTTTAACAAATGTGTAATTCAAGGTTCTAAAGGAGGAGAGAACAAGACAAAGAATTATTTCATGAGAATATTCTAAAATTTAATGATGTACTACAAACCCCAGATTCAAAAATCTCAAAGTATCTTCAGCAAGCTAAATAACAAATGAAAACAAATGAAATATCCAGATATATCATAGTCCAATTGTTGAGAACCAAAGAAAACATAAGCCAAAAGACAGAAAATGACATTTTTAAATACTGAAAAGAAACAAAAGAAATAACCTTTCCATCCAGAATTTTATATACAGTGAAAATACCTTTCAAAAATAAAAGCAAAGTAATTTCTTTTTCATAAAGAACTAAAACTGAGCTAGTTTATTGAGACCATACTATCAAAACAAATAAACAGAAACAAAACAAAACAAAACACAAACTGAAAGAAAGTTTTTGAGGTAACTAGACTAAAAGTTAGGTTAACAAACCAAAAAAAAGATAAGGAACACCAAAAATTGTAAAATTGGAATAAATATATTTTTTCTATTTTATAACTTATTGCTATTATTCAGTTTTTTCCTTTTCAGTAACTTTATTATTTACTCTCAAATTTAGTACAGATATTCAAGTTAAAAGTCATTTCATCATAGGTGCCTGGGTGGCTCAGTCTGTTAAGCATTCGACTTCGGCTCAGGTCATGATCTCACAGTTCGTGAGTTTGAGCCCTGCTGTCAGCACAGAGCCCACTTCAGATCCTCTGTCTCCTTCTATCTCTGCCCCTGCCCCTGCTCTCTCCCTAAAAATAAACTTTGAAAAAATAAATAACAAAATCATTCTTATGTGATTTGTATTATCAGTATTATACTCCAAGTCCCAGAGCATATCAACCACAGAATTGACATTAACTTGTTCCATTATTAGTCTGAGTAGAATTATTTATGGGGAAAAAAAATCAAGGAAATGCTCTTTCCAACTAAAATTTAACAGAATGTAATGTATGGAAAAGATAAAGCAAACTGGCAAGAACTACCTTGGCTGGTCAGAGGTTCTGTTTTTGAGCGGTTGGTTACATCATAATACCACATGCAAACTTTCTGTGCAATGTTATCTTCTCTTTGCCACCGTGAGTAAATCTCTCCTAGTGAAGCATAACCTACTAAAAGGTTAGCTACTCTGCTTTGTTTAGCATTAGCAATGTCTTCGGTAAGGCAAATCTATTAGACAATTCCAGTTCCTCATTTTATATCCAGGACAATTGATCACTCATTGTTCTGGAAACATGTTCTCTACCTTATCCTAGAACACTCCTCTTAACTTATAACATTCTCCTGAAGTTTCTCCTCTCTCCCTAGCTACTCCTTCATAGCGTCCATTCCTGAAGTCAAATTTTTAATTGACCTCTAAATCAAGATGCTGTCTTATGATACCTCACCAACTTCCATGACTTTAAATACCACCTACATACCAACAACCCCCAAATACACATTTTTAGCTCAGACATTTCAGTTGAGTGCCAGACATATATTGATTGACAAAAACTTGCTTGACAAATCTATTTAGAATATTCCACAATTTTCTCAGACTTCGCCTGTTGAAAGAATCAGTCATGATTTTCCCCTTGCTCAGGATTCTTATCATTGGAAATGGCATTAGCATTCAACCAATTACTGAAAACAAAACCTAGAATAGCCCCTCCTCCCTATCTCCATTACTATCATCCTGATCAAAACCATCTTTTACCAATTAATTGATTCCCACTTTCCTCTTACGCAAAATAAATCCATTTTCTTTCATATAGCAGTCTATATCCTGTTTTCAAAATGCAAGTCAGAGCATGTAACTCCCTTGCTTAGTGCTTCACTACATAGAATAAAATCCAAAATCCCTGTTGTCGCATAAGAAGCCTTACTGATCTACCTCTAGTCCGGCTTCTAACCTTACGGAACTCCACATTTTTCTCACCAAGTTGCCATCAGTACATTTGACCAGTTATAACTGAGAGATAAGACACGGGGGCTGGGTACTCATTCTCCAGTCTCAAGACCTTGAGTGTTGTTTTTTTTTTGTTTTTTTTTTTTTCACTTCTCTGGCACGACTCCACATTGTTCATGAAGTGCACATTCACCATTATGGAGACCTTTCCTGACCACACTATCTAAGGTAGAATTACCTCTTATATTCTTTCATGTCAATATTTGTTATTTCATTGAGAGTACAAATTAAATATCTCATATTTCACATGCTTGATATTCATTTCTATATATTTCATATTTTCCCTGTCTAGAAAGTCAATTTTCTGAGCCACAGATTTTTTTCTCTATTTTATTCAGAGTATCTACTATGCTGTTTGGTGCATAAGTAGGAGGTTAAAGAAATGTTTGTGGAATAAATAGATAAATGAATATGCAAGCTATTCCTTGTTGGGAAGGCCACATTTCCTCTTGAAGGAGTGCAAAAGAGCAACCACAAATGACTTCAAAACTTTCTGGCCATTCATGAGTTCCACAGAAGAGCATGATACAGCTTGTGTTAAGAAAAAATTGAATAAAATGTTTTGTTGATATCGGTTAATGGGAAAAATGACAAATAGCTTGTTTTCACTGGCTCCTTGATAACAGAAATTTCACACATGGGAGGTTATTCTTGAAAGAAAAAGAGAAAAAGGGAGAAACAAAACAAAATAGTAGAGATCTGAGGTACTAAGGAATTATCGCTGTGCTTATATGGGTTGTTAAATTAATCTATTCAGTTACATATTCATTTTCTAATTAACTGATATGAACAGTTCAAGTACTGCCTGGTAGTTTATTGCTGTGGGTCAAATGTCTCAGTGGATATGCAATTCTAAAAACGGCTCTGCAATTACAGTAGTTTTATTTATCCACAAGCACTTAAAGGCATCAAGAAGCCTCTAATTGGTAGCGGGGAAAGACCTACCCTTTCCCAACCCATCCTCCTCCCTGACCTATATACAGAACAGATATTGTCATTTCTGACAAGAAGAATGAGACCAACCACAAGTAGGATGTGACAAAAGTAATTAATTTGTACACGCAAGAAGCCATCAGTCCATTGTCGCAGAGTTCTGTAAAGATTTCTCACACAATTGCACATGTTCCAATCAGGTCCCTTGATCATTGGTAAGTGTGAAATGCAGCACACGCACTTTATAGAATGTGGTTCCCTATCACATATGGCCTGTGATGTCCTAAAATTAGAAAAAAAAAATTGTTACAAGTAACAGCGACCCGACAGACAGCAAATCTCACTTCCAGACAATTACTGTTTAAGACATAACCTATTTAAACAGAGTAACGGGGGATTGCATATAACATAAGGACATAAGGGCATAGATTAGGGTAGCATTTTAAAATTCTATTGCAAATAGGTAATTAGCTGGTAAAAATAGAAAATAAGCTTGCTCCAACTGTCTCCAGTTAAGAGAGAAGGTTATTATTGGAATCCAGATGCATCTAGTAGTTGGCTGGTAAAGCCAGGTGAGGAAAGAGATTGTGGAATTCGGGTGAAAAAACAAACAAACAAAAAAAAAAAAACAGGAAGAAAAAGTTACTTGTCTGTTTCCTTGAATCTTATATAAAGTTCCTCTGATACCAATTTCATTATGTAGAACAGTTCTGTATCACAAAGTCATTTCATGTTTTAATAGATGGCTTATAGTAATAAGACTGTGAAAATCTGATTAAAACAAATTCCCTTATCGGAAATTCTTTGTGAAAAATAGGTCTTATTTTTCTATGTGCTCCTTACAGTGAGAGCACCTGAGTTGTGATGCTAGAGATAAAAAAACTTGTTATACTATCAACTAAGGTACAGTGTCTTTATTTTGCCATTAGCAGTATTTTTTAACACCTTTCATGTTTTGGTTTTAATAGTCTTGATTTGAAACAGTCTACCAAAACGACAAAATAACTCTGTTTACTTATATAACATGACTAACAAAACACACAGGTAACATAACTTCTCTGTTAGTGTGTGGTCATTTTTCCTCTATGTAGTTTTTTTTCAGTTCAAATTTTAGGAACTCTGCTAAGAACTTTTTTAGCGATTTTTTTTTTTTTTTCTGAGGGAGAGAGAGACAGTGTGAGCAGGGGAGGGTCAGAGAGAAAGGGAGATACAAAATTTGAAACAGGCTTCAGGCTCTGAGCTAGCTGCAGCAGAGAGCCCGATGCGGAGCTTGAACCCCGGAACCGTGAGATCATGACCTGAGCCGAAGTCAGACGAAGCCTTAGCGACTGAGCCACCCAGGCGCCCCAGAACTCTTTTATTCTTATAAGGATATAAATGTGTTCATCGATTAACTTTAATCTTATATTAAATATCGAATACATACAGATACTATTTCCATGATGGGAGTTCAACTTAAAGTCTAAGCTTAATAACTTTATTCTCTTCCAGGATATTGCAATGGCCTAGAACAGATTATGCCATTCAGTTCCCTCCCTCTCCTTTTCAATTCTTCTTTAGATTTTAGTGTCTTATTTTAACCACTCGTGTGGGTTGATAAGCTAACCCCAAAACAGCTGTTTAAATCCTAATCTGCACTACCTGGGAATGTGCCTTTATTTAGAAATAGGGTCTTTGCTAAGGTAATGAAGTTACAGTGATGTACCAGTAGGAGTGGGACATACATCCAAAATGACTGCTATATTTATACTCTTTTTCTCTCAAAAATAAAAAAATTAAAAAGGGGGCACCTGGGTGGCTCAGCCAGTTAAGCGTCTTACTTTGGCTAAGGTCATGATCTCAAGGTTCATGGGTTGGAGCCCCCGTGTAGGGCTGTGTGCTGAGAGTCCAGAGCCTACAGCCTGTTTTGAATTGTCTCCCTCTTTCTCTGCCCCGCCCCCATGGATGCCCTCTCTCGGTCTCTCTCTCTCAAAAATAAGCATTAAAAGTTGAAAGAAAAAAAAAAAAGACTGATCTAGTTATAAGAAGGGAAGAGATACACAGACACACAGTGAGGATACCACACCAGCTGGAAGCAGAGATTAGATGAGGCATCTATGAACCCAGGAATGTTACAGATTGCCAGCAAGGTAAGAAGCTAGAAGAAAGGCATGGAGCAGATATTCCTCAGAGCCTTCAGAAAAAACATGCCCCGCTGACAACCTGATTTGAAGCTGCAAATCTCTAGAGGTATGAGAGGATACATTTCTGTTGTTGAAAACCACCCAGTCCATGGTACTTTGTTACAGAAGCCCAAGGAAACTAAAAAGTAATTTACCCATGAAATGTGATAATATTATTGTTACTTTATTCAGGAAGTCTTCTCTTTTCTTTTTTTTTTTTCTGTTCTTTTCTTTTTCTTTCCCAAGTTTATTTATTTATTTTGAGAGAGAGACAGACAGAGACAGAGAGCATGAGCAGAGGAGAGGCAGAGAGAGAGGGACAGAGAGAATCCCAAAAGTCTCCGCGCCGTCAGCACAGAGCCCAATGCAGGGATCAGTCTAATGAACCATGAAATCATGACCTGAGCCAAAATCAAGAGATAGTCATTCAACTGACTGAGCCACCCAGGTCCTCCAGGAAGTATTTCATTTTATGCATACTCACGGAGTTACCAATATACTGGATCATGACCTCTTCTCTCAGGTCAAACAATTTTCTATCAGGGGTTCTTACCCTCGATCTAAAGGGTAGCCTAGAAAATATTTATAATGAGGGTTTTTTGGTGGTAACAACAGCAGCAACCGAACCAAACCATACCAAAACTGTAACAACACCAACAAAGCCCTCTCTTTGTAGTTATCCAAGCATGTCTTTATTTTGCCTTCATTCTTGGAAAGTCGCTGGGTGCACAGTCTCTCGCCACCACACATGAAAGGAGGTTGCCTCTGACTATCATTTCAGCCTTGGGGAAGTCTGCTCCTAGTCTTGTCGTGGCTCCTGTGGAGGCAGTTTGTCTATGTCACTGTGTAATTTTAAGACATTTTCTTGGCTGTTTGTTTTGTGCAGATTCACTATGACATATCTAAGCTCAGATTTCTTTTATACGGTTTAGAATTGATTAGATTTCCTGAATCGGAGGATTCCTTTGTTGAAGTTTGGGGACATTCTCAGCCATTCTTTCTGAAGGTTGTCAGTTCTCTCTTGGGTCTTTCAGGAAACCAACTGAGATGCGTATTGGATCTTCTCAATTATTCCCATTGTTTGTCTTCTCCTCAACACATCAAACCCCCTTTTTCTCCCTTTTGTGATTTTATTAGCAAAATTTATTCATCTATATAATCCACTTTACATTTGAATTGGTTTTTCATCAATCTTTAGACTTTTGCATTAACTCTTTTTAAGTATTTATATTTTAATATTTTTAAAAATCTAAGATAACATATACTTAAATTTTTATAACCCCATATCTTATATACTTATAACCCCAATATCTATATGTATTGGGAATTGAACTTTTCTGTCTTTCGGTTCTGTAAGTTCCTGCTCTTGATGGTTCTTTTATTGTTGCTGGTGTGATTTTTTTTTATCTGTGATTTTATTTCTCCTGAAAAATTATCTATAGGATTTTCGTAAGGACTGGCTGGAAGAAGTATTTCTCTAGAGAGTACTTCCATTTGCTTCTGCCTGGTGCCTGAAGGTACTTACATGGGACCACTTAAAAATAAATTCTCAACTTGAAAGTTTTAGCTCACTAGCTGCAAATCCAGATGAGGGCCGGCTTGTGAGTATGAATTCTCCAGAGAGATTTCTTTTTCCTTCCATCCAATGCCAAGATCCCAACAGACATGTTTCTTTGTTATTTTTTTCCCTGATAGTGGATTTATTTCTCTTTTAGTTGGTACCACTAGCGGAAGTGCAACTGAGCATAACAAACTTTGGGAAACTGTTTTATTATTATTACTAAATTTGAATATACTTATGCCCTTTGGTCTAGTAATTTCTCTCCTTTGTATATATTCAATGGAAATGTGTGCACAGGTGCAGCAGAAAAGTACAAAAATGATGGATGCATTAGCTTTACGGCAAAACCCAAATGCAACCTAAATGCCCATCAATAACAGAATAAATGAATGAATTGAAGTATAGTCAGAATATAGACTATTATACAGAAAATAAATGGAATAAACTGCTGCTGCTGCAGGCAAAAACATTACATAGAACAAAATAAGCCAGACAGAAGAATATTTGCTATGTGATTCTATTTATATAAAGTTTTATAGAGGCAAAACTACTCTAAAGTGTTGAATGTCAAGAGAATGAGACACTCCAGGAGAAAGCTGAGATAAAGACAAGGAGTGTGTATGAAATGCTCTCTGGAAATAGGTGCAGGTTACAGAGTGTATTCATTTGGTTATTATTCTTTGACTACTATGGTGGTTAATTTTATGTATCAATTTGACTGACCACAGGAGGTTAGCTAGGTTAGCTAGGTTAACACTACCTCTGGGTGTGCCTGTGAGAGTGTTAATCAGGAGATTCCATAAAGCAGCTGTCCTTCTTCAACACTGGTGGGTATCATCTGATCCCGTGAGGGCCTGAAAAAACAGAGTGGAAGAAGTAACTCCCCGTATTTTGCTTCTGAATGCTTGCATGTTGGGCTGGGACATCTTATCTCTCTGGGCCCCTGGGCTAACATAGTGAGATTTTTACCACATGGGGTCACTTGGTCCTTAGGCCTACAAATTCAGACTGCATTATACTAATGATTTTCCTGGATATCCAGTTTGTAGATGTTAAATCTTAGAACTTCTCAGCCTCCATAATCATGTAAGCCAATGCTTTATTATCGATCTGTCTATCATCTAAATCTATCTATCCTATCTATCTGTCTATTTATCTATCTATCTATCTATCTATCTATCATCTATCATTTATCTATCTTCTATCTATCTCCTACTGCTTCTCCTTCTCTGGAGAATCCTACAAAATACACATTAATGTTTATGCACTTTCTACTTGTAAAATGCTTAACTGGAAAAAAACAAAAACAAAAACAAAAAACAAGGGCGCCTGGGTGGCTCAGTTGGTTAAGGTCTGACTTTGGCTCAGGTCATGATCTTGTGGTCTGTGGTTTAGAGCCTCACATCGGGCTCTGTGCGACAGCTCAGAGTCTGGAGACTGTTTCAGATACTGTGTCTCCCTGTCTCTCTGCCCCTCCCCAGTTCATGCTCTGTCTCTCTCTGTCTCAAAAATAAATAAACATTAAAAAAATACTTTAAAACAAACAAACAAAAAAGGAAAATGTATTTGATCATATCACCAACTCTTAAACCTCCTCACTGACTCTTTGCACCTTTTAGGACATAATGTACAATACTTGTCAACATGTATTTGGCCACTCAAAGTCTGGTTCCCACTATCCTCTCCAACCTAATGTAGAATCATTACCTCTCACTTCAAATCAACCACACTGAGCCTTTGTTTCCAAATACAGAAGTACTTCTTATGCATTTGCATGAGTTATCCCCTCTTTCTGACATGCTCTTTTCCGTACTTATATTTGCTTTCTATTCAACCTTTCACTATCTGACAAATGTCATTACAGGAACATTAATGGACCTCCGATCTAAATTATAGTCCATCTTACCCTCCAATTTTCTTTTATAGAGTCTACTATTTATCTCTATAGTTTTTACTATAATGTATCATTGGCGTAGTTGCTTGAATGATGTCTGTATTCCTCTGTTTTACTATAAGCCTCATAATACCGAAGTCCACTTTTATTTTATTCTCTGCTGTCCTAGACCATATCAGGTTCAGAGTGGATACAATGTTTGCTGAATGAACGAAGGCTTTGGTCCATCATTACTATAACAGAAATTAAAGAAGGAAGAGGAAACAGAAATTGATTGTCCACAACCCATCACTTTATTTTATCACTATTGTTTTAAGGAATGATGAGGGTCATTGACAGTGATCACAATTTCTTATTTCCACTAACTAATGCAATATTCTGCAAGGCCAGAACTACAACAGTACCACAAAATACTTAAATTATGTTCGGACAGTGATGAATTGAGAAACAAAAGTTTAGCATGAAACCTTTATAAAAGCAATTTCTTCAAGACAAGACTCTGGTGGCTTTCCTTGTTATTCACCTAAAGTCATGGGTAAATTTGACTAAGAGACTTTAATACAAATTGGGCATGAACTGACTAAGAAATTAGAATTTTATATATCTGAAGTCTGAAAAATTTATTTTCCACCATGCAATCAATTTCATCTCAGATCTCAGGAAAAAAAAATTATTTCCAAAGACAGATGCAGGAAAAGGAAACAAACATCTAATCTTGTGTAATGTTGTATCAGGTTTCTACTGCTTAGTAACTAAACATCCCAAAATTTAGTATGGTAAACAATAACCATTTATTCTGTTCATGTTATTGTTGATCAGTAATTTAGTCTGAGATCATTTCGATGGTTCTTCTGGTTTCAATGGGTTCTGTGATGTCTTTGTAGAAAACTGTGAGGTTGTAGTTGACATCTAGGAGTATGCTGCCTGTGGGCTGGGACATCTGACATATTCTCTCTCATGTTCCAACAGGCAACAGAGGAGAGAGAGAGAGAAGGTGGGGGTGGGGAGGGGAGATAGAGAGAGGAGAAAAAGAGGAAGAAAATGGAAAAGTTGTTTTCAAGGCTCCTAAGGACAAGTCTCGGAACCACACAGGATTCATTGCATTCCATTGCCAAAATAATAAATTAAATTAATAAATTAATTAATAACAATAAAATCCTTGAGTCTTACACAGATTTAAGAAATAGAAAAATAAATTTCATCTGTTGAATGAAGAAGCTACACAATCATGTGGTATGCAGATAGGAGGCCTTTAACCGCAGTTGTCATCATAACCAACCTGCCACATATGTTTATCAACCAACAAGCTTTTACTTTATATATAAAGTATGTGTATATATATATAAAGTATATATATATATATGATATAATATATATCATATATATATATATGATAAGGTTTGTGCAATGTTTAGGAAGAAAAATATTCCTCTTCAAGGTTCTAATAGTTGGTCTAAGAGTTAAATTGACCTGAGACAGGTTAGCAGGAGAAAAATACAGAGGTTAATTATGTGCACATGGAGGCTTAATAATTAAATTGAGACCTAAGGAAATGACAAAGGCAGGTGTTCTTTATACTTTTTAGACAATGAAATAATAAATCTATGAGAAGCTGCCAGGACAAAGAAAATTTCTATTTGGGACCTTCAGTTAGGAAGGGATTCTATAAAGAATATGGGGTGGGTTAGTAAATTAATAAAAAGTGACAAGTTTTGTTTATACAGCCTTCTCAGCTCTAAATTCCCTCTCTCTGGTGATAAGAATGTTTCTTTACCTTCTGGTGCAGGGACAATGCCTTTCACATGGGAGTTTAGAGAGCAAAGGGGTGTCAGAGTGTTCTTCTTACACTGTTACTTAAGTTAACTTTAATATTAACTAAAATAATCAATATGCCAAAGTGACACATTTAGGGCAAGCTCCCCTTGGCCCCTACAATACCATATGCTATAAAGGATATATAAGTATGAAATATCACTTCCTATATTTAACTCTACTTAAACAATTTAGTTTATAGTGATATAGTCTAATGATTTTTAATCTTTTTGCCAAATCTAATTTGAGGAGGAATATTAAACCATTTCATTTGTAAAAAAATGGTAAAGTTTTCCAGGCATTCTCCATGACAGATGGGAGATGCTAAAGTAAGGACATGTCTTACTAAGTAAAACAGACATTTCAGAAGCTCAAACTAGTGGTCTCAAAAGCTGTAAAGAGGTCATCTAGGATGAGAAGATACGCTTCTAGGAAATACATCCTGGTCAACTATACCCCAAGCACAGGAAATAGAGTCATAAAAACCTTAAGTAGAATAATGAAAGGAGAATGGAGAAAAAAGTTTACCAATATGATTGTCTCACCCATTCATATGGTAATTTTGAGAAGTCTCTACTTCCCTATATATTTTGAGATGAATTTTGATCACTCAAGAGACACTGCAGGGAATAGTATATGTAGTAAATGAGAAAGAAGAGACCGTTAATCAACCACCTATATTTGGATATTTTAACGCCAATGTGGAGGTAAACTCAACAAAATAAACTGTATAGAAAATTAAAAAACTTACCTAATTGTTTATGTAAAATCATTTTTTAAGTTTAGCTTATCTCATTAAATAGCATGCTATTAAAATCTTTTTTTAATCTAATACAAACTTTCAGTGTGGAGTTTTTAAATTTTAAGTTTCAAAAAAAGGGAAAAGAAAACATCACCTACCATTAAAATACCATCTTTAATGAAGTAAAATGTTAAGTGGTGTTACAACTTTCATTGAAAATGTTTTGTTTTATTTTTCCATTTTCATAGTCATAAGACTACTTATGTATAAAATTTAAGAAATTAACTTAAAAAAAAAGATAGTCATCTAAGTTCTAAGTTCCTATCTATGTTCCTATTACAAGGAGGGCAAATTTTGACTCTTGAAGGTAAGAGATTGAAATACTGGGTTGTTTTCCACTTTTTGAAATATTTAAAATAAAATTAATTCTTTGTTTCTTCATTGAAAGCATTCATTAAACAGAGTTTTCATTTGTGTAAAGCAATGAAAACCCTATGACATCTTTATTATATTTAACCAGATATCACATAGATATTGATGAGTTACAGGCTGCCATTTTAACATAATTTCAATGTTAACTACACTGTGCATTTAATATAATGCATAATATATAGTGTTGGTTTGAAATTGGGCATGATGTACATTGTATATTGTATTACATTATGACATAATATATATTCTATTTTATTTAGTATTCTATTTAATACCAAATACTATATATATATATATATATCTATATATATCATAGGTTATACAGATACTTAAAATTTGAGCTATAAATGTATATTTAACATTACTTACCAGCCTCATATTAATTCTTAAATAGATGTGATGAATGCAATAGTGACTTATATATATATATATATATATTTTTTTTTTTACAAATAGTTTATTGTCAAATTAGTTTCCACATAACACTCAGTGCTCATCCCCATAAGTGTCCTCCTCCATGCCCATCTCCCCCTCCCCCCCACATCCATCAGTCCTCAGTT
>NW_024082932.1:0-5650 GCF_003009895.1 Hyaena hyaena
CCTGGGTGAGATGCAACCTTAGGTGAAGGAGCCATGAGGAAGAGGACGTACCCCAATGGCATAGCGAATGATGCCGGCTTTCTCTGCCTGGGGGATGACATCACTGTATTCCAGGGGGTCTATGAATTTATGACCATCTGTGATGACAATGAGGATCTTCTTGGCACTTTCACGGGCACCATTCTTACTATGAAATAGTTCTTTCCTGTCAAAGAAGAAAGGGTGTTGACTCTCCTGAGATGAAATTGATTCTGGAGAGAAATAATTTTCTGTGCTAGAAGCTCCTCTGGAGAGAATGTAGTGTTCTGGTACCCTCAGACTTCACAAGGCATGTTAAGAAATTGCGTCATTCAAGAGGAGGGGCAAGATGGCGGAGGAGTAGGGAGTTCCATGCATTGCACTTGCCCCCATATCTCACACGGAAAAGACCTGAAGCCATAGGAAACCTTACAGAACCCAAGAGATTGGGAGAGAAAGGATGCAGAATCCACTGAGAAAGCCTTGTAACGTGAGTGCGAACTGGGGAAGATAAAATCAGGCTGGGATCGGAGACTGGTGGGACGGGGGCGATCCCCCTCTGCGGGGAGTGAGAGGGGAAAAAGTGAGAGCCCAAAACTACTCAAGATACGGTCCCTCTCACTGGGAAACAGAAAAACTTCCGCTCAGGGCATAGAAGGACCCTGCGTGCCAAATCCCTGCTCGCCAGGTCCCCACGTGCCAACTTGTCCTGGAGGGGCTGCACGCGCACGCACCGCTCCTTTGTACTCCTGGCTCGGCTGGATCCATGCAGGAACCGCGCATGTACCTCCGCGCTCCTAGCTGGCTAGAACTTTAGAGGGAAGGCAAAGGGCTTAAAACTGGGAGATTTGCCTGCGAGTTCGTGTTTCGGGTGACGAGACACAAAGGGACCTGGTTTCCTGGTTTCTCCAGCCGGCCAGACGCGTCCTTCAGGCAAATCCCGGCCCATGCTTGCCAACCTGACCCAGAGAAGGGAGCAGGGATTCTGGCTCCATCCCCAGGGCTAGGCAAGAGGCTTGGAATTGCCCTGAGGGGATTGCCTGCAAGGTTGTGTCTATGGCAATATCAGTCAGGCGTGCGGACTGGGCCTTGGAAACTAAGCCTGGCCCGGGTTTAAGAGTGCTACCCACCAGTCACGGGGAGTTTACACGCCCAAAAAAGCGAGGTGCAGCGCTTGGTTCAAGAAGGGAATGGAGCACCGCCACTCTCCTCCCCACAACCGCTAAGGCAGAGCTCCCGCCTGACGCATTGGATCACACCACGCCCATCCCTGCCTGAGAGCTGCCCTCCTACTTTTTTTTTTGTTTCTTTTTTCTTTTTCTTTTTCTCTTTTTCGCGGAACACTGACCTGATTAACTCTGGTCACCGGCTTGCTTAAACAGTCACATCTAGTCCATTCTGTAGATGTAAATTCTACACCTACTGACGTTTTCATCTCTTTCTCTCAGGAGTAATAGGACTATATAGTTTCTCTGGATAACACCAGCGTCCTTCTCTCACCTCTCCAACCATATTCCACCCTTTAGCTCTTTGAGAAAAGCTTCTTATCCCTTCTTCCTGTTCATTCTATTTCCAATTTTGCCTCATCCCTGCCCTGTCTTCTCTCTCTTTCTCTATGCTCTTCAACCAGCACTGCATACACCCCGCTATTTGACTGTAGCTGGGAAATCCGGTTATATGTTTTAAACCGTTGTTTGTCCATTGGTTTTCTTATTTTTCCTTTTCTTTTCTTCTTTTTGACCTTTGTTAGTATTTTTTTATTCTCTATTATTCGCCCTCCCTCCTCCGCCTTTTCTCTTAACTTTTTTGTTTTCCCTCTCAGTTTGCATGTTAGTTGGATTTGTCTGTGCATTTGTGTGCCTCAGCTCCCCGTGTGTTTGTCTGACTGTTTTCTTCTCCATGGCTACCTCAAGAAAAAAGCCAAAGTACACATGGTGGAGCGTCCCAAATATCACTAAGAGAAGGAAAATAAAATAACCAAGGTGTCAACAAGAGAGACCAAGAGATACCATTCAAAAAACACTCTCTGAAAGGATAGGCACTGGACAATCAAAGAGTCTTCTTGGATACAACAGCGCTCACAGGTGCAGAGAGCATAACAAGTCTTTAAAACTAACAAGAGCCAGAAAGCTAACTAAAATGACGAAACGAAAGAGCTCTCCTCCAAAGAAATTCCAAGAAGAATTGACAGCTAATGAACTGCTCAGAACAGATATCAGCAGCATCACTGAACAAGATTTTAGAATAATAATCATAAAATTAATAGCTGGGCTTGAAAAAAGCATAGGGGACATCAAAGAAACTATGGCTACAGACAATATGGAAAATAAAAATAGGCATGATGAATTTTAAAATGCGATAAATGAGATACATAATAAATTAGAGGCCTCCAATGCACGGATTGAAGAGGCAGAAAGGAGAATAAGTGATTTAGAAGACACCATTATAGAAAAACAAGAAGCTGACAAAAAAAGAGACAAACTGAACCAAGAACATGAAAGAAGAGTTCGAGAGTTCAGCATTATGGTCAAACGCAACAATATCCATAAAAGAGGAATCCCAGAAGATGAAGAGAGAGGGAAAGGTGCTGAAGGAGTCCTGGAACAAATTATAGCAGAGAACTTCCCCAACCTGGGGAAGGAAGTAAACGTTGAAATACAAGAGGCTCAGAGGACTTCCCTCAGATGTAACTTGAATCGATCTTCTGTACGGCATATCATAGTAAAAATGGAAAAATATAAGGACAAAGAGAGAAGACTGAAAGCAGCTAGGGAGAAAAGGGCCCTAACATACAAAGGCTAACCTATCAGAGTGGTGACAGATCTATCTAGTGAAACTTGGCAGGCCAGAAAGGAATGGCAGGAGATCCTCAATGTGATGAACAGTAAAAATATGCAGCCAAGAATCCTCTATCCAGTAAACCTGTCATTAAAATAGAAGGAGCGATAAAAATCTTTCCAAATAAACAGAAATTGAAAGGATTTGTCACCACTAAGCCAGCCCTACAAGAAATCCTGGGGGGGGGGGCGGGATGGGGAGCGCTCTGAAGGAAATGTTGCAAGGAACAAAGATCCCAGAGACAATACCACACACATATACCCCACAAAGGACAGAAAGACTCTAAACCCACACATTTCAATAATAACACTGAATGTAAATGGGCTGAATGCTCCAATCAAAAGACATAGGGTAGCAGAATGGATAAAAAAATAAAATCCATCTATATGCTGTCTATGAGAAACTCATTTAAGACTGGAAGATACCTTCAGATTATGAATAAGGGGATGGAGAAATATATATCATGATACTCGAAATCAAAAGAAAGCCAGAGTAGCTATAATTATATCAGACAAACTGGACTCTAAATTAAAGACAATAACAGGAGATGAAGAAGGGCATTACATAATAATTACAGAGTCTATCCATCAGGAAGAACTAACAATAATAAATGTCTATGCACCGAATATGGAAGCACCTAAATATTTAAAACAATTAATCACAAACAGAAACAAGCTTATAGGTAAGAATGTGCGAATAGCAGGGGACTTTAATGCTCCGCTTACAGCAATGGATAGGTCAACCAGACAGAAAATCACTAAAGAAATAAGGGACTTGAAAGACACATTGGACCAGATGGATCGGACAGATATATTTAGAACATTTCATCCTCAGGCCAGGGAATTTACTTTCTTTTCAAGTGCGCATGGCACATTCTCCAAGATAGATCACATACTGGGACATAAAGCAGCCCTCAATATATATAAAAGAATTGAGATCATACCATGCACACTGTCAGATCACAATGCTTTGAAACTTGAAATCAATCACAGGAAGAAGTCTGGAAAACCTCCAAAAACATGGAGGTTAAAGAACACCCTACTAAAGAATGAATGGGCCAGTCAGGCAATTAGAGATGAAATTTAAAAATGTATGGGAACAAATGAAAATAAAAACACAGCAATCCAAAATCTATGGGATGCGGCATAGGCAGTCCCAAGAGGAAAGTACATTGCTCTCCAGACCTATTTCAAGAGATTAGAAAAAGCGCAAGTGTAAAATCTAACAGCTCACCTAAAGGAACTAGAGGCAGAGCAACAAGAATGCCATAAACCTAGTAGAAGAAGAGAAATAGTAAAAATTAGAACAGAAATAAACAACATAGAAACCAAAGAAACAATTGAACAGATCAATGAAACCAAGAGTTGGGTTTTTTTTTTAATGTTTTATTTATTTCTAGGAGAGAGAGAGAGAGAGACAGTGTGAGCAGGGGAGGGTCAGAGAGAGAGGGAATCACTAACTGAAACAGGTTCCAGGCTCTGATCTGGCAGTCAGCACAGAGCCCGACGCGGGGCTCGAACCCACAAACCGCGAGATCATGACCTAAGCAAAAGTCTGATGCTTAACCGACTAAGCCACCCAGGTGCCCCAAGAGTTGGTTTTTTGAAAAAATAAACAAAATTGACAAACCTCTAGCCAGGCTTCTCAAAAAGAAAAGAGAGAGCACCCAAAGAGACAAAATTATTAATGAAAATGGACTTATTACAACCAACCCCTCAGAAATACAAGCAATTATCAGGGAATACTATGAAATATTGTATGCCAACAAATTGGACAACTTAGAAGAAATGGACAAATTCCTAAACACACACTCACTACCAAAATTCACATGGGAAGAAATAGAAAATCTGAACAGACCCATAACGAGA
Organism: Hyaena hyaena; assembly: GCF_003009895.1. Lineage (NCBI taxonomy): Eukaryota > Metazoa > Chordata > Mammalia > Carnivora > Hyaenidae > Hyaena > Hyaena hyaena. The sequence continues at coordinate 4,725 of NW_024082932.1, forward strand.
GAAGAAATCGAATCAGTTATCAAAAATCTCCCAACAAATAAGAGCCCTAGACCTAATGGCTTCCCTGGGGAATTCTACCAGACATTTAAAACAGAATTAACCCCAATTCTTCTCAAGCTATTTCAAAAAATAGAAATCGAAGGAAAACTCCCAGACTCATTTTATGAAGCAGGCATCACTCTGATTCCCAGAAAAAGATCCAGCACAAAAAAGACAACTACAGGTCAATATCCTTGATGAATATGGATGCAAAAATCCTCAACAAGATCCTTGCAAATCGAATCCAACAGCACATAAAAGAATCATCCTCCAAGATCAAGTAGGATTCATTCCTGGGTTATAGGGCTGGTTCAACATTCACAAATGAATCAAAGTGATACATCACATCAACAAAAGAAAACGTAAAAACCATATGATCCTGTCAATAGATGGAGAAAAAGCATTTGACAAAATACAGCATTCCTTCTTAATAAAGACTCTAGAGAAAGTCGGAATAGAAGGAACCTACTTAAACATCATAAAAGCCATCTATGAGAAGCCCTCAGCTAACATCATCCTCAACGGGGAAAAACTGAGAGCTTTCCCCCTGAGATCAGGAACACGACAGGGATGCCCACTCTCACCACTGCTGTTTAACATAGTGCTGGAAGTCCTAGCATCAGCCATCAGACAACAAAAGGAAATCAAAGGCATCAGAATTGGCAAAGAGGAAGTCAAACTTTCACTCTTCGCAGACGACATGATACTCTACATAGAAAACCCGACAGACTCCACCAGAAGCCTACTAGAACTGATCCAAGAATTCAGCAAAGATGCAGGGTACAAAATCAACGTACAGAAATCGGTTGCATTTTTATACACCAACAATGAAGCAACAGAAAGAGAAATCAAGAAACTGATCCCATTCACAATTGCACAAAAAACCA
>NW_024082932.1:7256-12835 GCF_003009895.1 Hyaena hyaena
AAAAAAAAAAAAAAGAAATTGCCTCAGCTAGTGGCACCTAGGGGGCTCAGTTTGTTCAGTGTCAGACTTGGCTGAGGTCATGATCTCACATCTCATAAGTAGGAGCTCCACATCAGGCTTTGCACTGACAGCCTGGAACCTGCTTGGAATCTGTGTCTCCCTCTCTCTCTGCCCCTCCCCCAATCCGGCTCTGTCTCTCTCTCTCTGGCTCAAATATAAATAAAAATATAAAAAAAAAAAAAAAGAAATTGCCTCAGCCCTTTTTTGAAAGTCATACAATGATTAGTAACACCAATAATAAAGGTAATCTTATTTCTTTTTCTAAAATTGCCCCCATTGTTGGGATGAGCACTGGGTGTTTTATGGAAACCAACTTGACAATAAACTATAAAATAAAAAAATAAAAAATAAATAAAATTCCCTCTATTATGGTACCTCATTTTCAGGAGACAGTATTGTTCTGAGTAGGAGCTTTGGAGTCAGACACTCTTGGTCAATTTCTTTACCTCCCTGAACCTCTGCTCTGCTTCATGCAAGAGGAGAATAAGAATTGTGCCATATCTGGTTTTCAAAGTTAGCCCCAGTGTGCCACATCTGATTCCCTTCCTATATTGAATCTGACCTGTGGCTTGTTTTAATCAGTGGCAACAACTGGAAATGACACCATTCTATCTATGAGCCTAAAATGCCTTGGTAGCTCTGGCACTTTGGGGAGCAAAGTTGGTAGGAATATGCCTTTTTCAGCATTTCTCCAGCACCACCGCTGGAGTGGTACCCAGGGGTATATAGGAATTCAAAGATCCCAGACATTCACCCAGTTCTTTCCCACATCTTCTGTTCTGGCCCCACCACCTACGCCACTTCTTCATGGTATGCCTAGCACCCAAGGCTGGACACACACATGGTAAGCACCCAGTTAATGCAGAGACCTCACATAGATGAGGATGTGGGGGTAGAGGGAAGTGAGTGAAGAGACAGGCACAGAACACACTTGGCAACAATTCCTGACTCTTTGCCAGGGAGGTCAAAAGGGGGTACACCATTTTCTGTATGAAACTCCAACCACTTATCCAGCACTTCATGTTCAGAAGCACCTCATGTATCTGATCTCATGTAATCTTTACAACCAAGTGTAAGTTTATCTTCATTTGACAGTTTGCTGAGACTTAGATTCAGTAACTCCCAGGGTTGCCCAGATTATCAGCAGGAAGCCAGAATGAGAACTCAGATGTCTGAACGAAAGCCTACATCTCTGGCCGCCTCAGGTGAAGTCAGGATCCAGGCAATCCAAGGCCAGCCAAAGAGGAAACACAGTGCAGAAGAGTCTCATCCTATATTGGGTGAACACTCTAAGGAGGACTCCATCTACATCCCCCTCACTCCCCTTTAAAGCCCCTTTCCTCAGAACTTCCCAGGGCTATGCAGACCAGCATGAGAAAGCGGTGTGGCAATGTGTCCAAATGAGGAAGGAGAAAGAACTTACACAACTTTCAGGATGCCTGTGGCTGTAAATGTCAGGCCTTTCAGTTGTTTGATGGGATCCACGAGACTCTGAGGGCTTGAGCTGCTCTGGAATTCGGTGAAGGTGAAGTGGGTCTCCAGACGGTTCGAGTACTGCATCAGTGAGAACTGCAACAGCCAAGAGAAAGGCTCTGGGTCTCAGGAGTTATTTTTTAATAAACTTTTATTTTGGACTTACAAACAATTTCCGTGTGTTTTTTGAGGCTAAAACCCAGGGGGAAATTGGCCCACAAAGAAAACTAGAGAATCAAAACCAAATAATGTTTCTTTCATACTTTGGCAATACTACATTATTTGTTAAAATAGCAATTTTTAAACTTTCATAACATATGAAGTCAACTTGTAGGCTATATTTCCTTATATCTCAAGAATTCATACACATGTATACACTAAATAATGAGAAATAAAATGATAAGATAAATCATGAGTTGCATGGAGAACACAACAAAGAAATCATTAAGTATTTGGCCAAGTTATCTTCAGTCTAATTTCATAGCAAAACTATTTTTGCAATCTTTTCAATGCTTGTTAACAGTCAAAACAACTCTGTGTTTCATGGGCCATACAAAGACATATTAAATGCCACAGGGGAATTTCCTCAGGTAAGGGCACAAATCAGCCCTGCACCAAGACCCTAGCCTTATCATAGCACAGGTCCACTGAGCCCACCCCCAGTGATGCCAACCGCCCTCCTAGGTTGCCCTTCCCCAAAGGCAGTCACCACCCCCAGCACTCCCCAGGTCTTGGGGACCCAATCTTCACCAGCGTGTTGGTGCCCTCAAACTGTCCCATCACAGCTATGACAAAGTCCTTCATCTGCTTAAAGTCCCTTTGGTCAATACTTCCAGAGCCATCAATCAGGAAGACAATGTCCATCTGTTGACTTGGACACTCTGTAGAGAAGAAGGAAGGAATCAGAGATGCTTCTGTGGGGCCCAGCCATCTCCCAGGGCCCAGAAGCCCTTCCTGCTTCACAGACTTACAGAGTCATTCCTGGCCTAGGAATCAATTCCCACCAAGTTTCCAGCATCCTCCACCAGGGAGGTCCAGATCCACTGCCCAAAATTTAAGAAAACAAACAAACGAGCAAGAGAGAGGGAGAGAGGGAGAGGGAGAAAGAAACAGACTTTAGACCTTAACTATAAGTGAACAAACTCATGGTTACCAGAAGGAACGTGGGTAGGGGAATGGGTGAAATAGGTGTTGGGGATTAAGGAGCACACGTGTCATGATGATCACAGGTGATACGTGGAATTGTTGACTCACTATATTGTACATCTGAAACTAATATAACACTGTATGCTAACTATACTGGAATTAAAATGAAAACTTCATTTAAAAAAGAGTTCTAACCACAAAAAAAAAAAATCTGTTGCCCAAGCCCCTTCCCCCTCAGCAGCGTCCCTATTGCTTTCCTCCTTCCATAAGGTCTAGAATGTGGAGGAGAAAGTAAAGGACATAGACAAGGTGGGCTCCTCATTCACTTAGTCAGCAAATATTTATTGAACACACACTCTAGGAATGTTGTAGAGCACAGAGGAAAGCAATTTAGGAAAATGATTCAGTGTGCATTTTGAGCATGCCTAGGCTCAAATCTCAGCTCTTGCATCTACTAGTTGTGAATTCAAGCACCATTAGTGCCTAACACATGGGCTAGGATAAAAAGTATTAATATGTACATAAAATGCTTAAGATGGGGGCTGGCCCCCCATAAAGGTTAACTGCTATCACCATCATCACCATGTGCCAGGCATTGTTCCAGGCCCAAGAACACACCTGAAGTGGATGCTAAGTTGTGCCACCAAGACCCACTGCCTATCAGGACAGAGGTGCTTATTATCAGCTGCAGGGAGTTGGCTGTGGATGGCTTCCAGCTGATAAGCATCAGGAGTTGCCCATAGTTACACCTCTTGCTCCCTAGGGCAACTTGCATGCAGCCATGTTCCAAGCTTCTCAAAGTTGGCTGAAGCCTCTGTTCTGATCCATCACAGTCCACCCTCTTTCTCTAACTAGTCCTGCTTCCTTCATGCTCTCAGAAGTATTGCTCCTGAGAATATTCCCAAATGAGACACAGAATCCATTTCTCAGAAAATCTTGTCTAAGATCATAGTTTTTTTTTTTTTTTTTTTTACAAATTGTCAAATTGGTTTCCATATAACACCCAGTGCTCATCCCCACAAGTGCCCTCCTCCATGCCCATCTCCCCCCTCCCCCACACACCCATCAGTCCTCAGTTTGTTTCTCAGCATTCAAGAGTCTCTCATGGTTTGCCTCTCTCCCTTTCCCCCACCATTTCCCCCCTTCTCCCCCATGGTCCTCCGTTAAGTTCCTCCTAATCCTCCTATACGTGCAAACATATGATATTTGTCCTTCTCTGCCTGACTTATTTCGCTCAGCATAACACCCTCAAGGTCCATCCATGTTGCTACACATGGCCAGATTTCATTGTTTCTCCTTGCCATGTAGTAAACCAGGGAAGGGTTTAAGATCATAGTTTTTAAAAAAAGATACCACCCCTACCCCTATGGAGTCCACACAGTGGAAAGGCACACCTTACACCCAGGAACAAATAAGACATTTCAGACTGAGCCCAAACTCACATAAAGCATTGTGGCTTGTGTAAACGATCTCGTTAGTGCCTCCACCAGTGCCCCACATCCTGTGTTGCTCCCAGTGTGGTAGGAGATCAGGCCACCACAGACAGCAATGAGGCATGATGTTGAACTGTGGCAGCTGGCCTCCTGCCACTGAAGCAAAAATACTTTCTCCTCGCTCCTCACAACTCCCCCATCTCGCCTGTTCAACCAGCTGGTGCTTCACCCATGCTAAGAAGAAATAGATCACTTTCTTCTCTGCTTCCTTGACCAAAAAATTCAGCCTACATGCCTGGCCAAGAGGCTCGAAGGTGGTCCCCTCCTCACTGGTTGTCCACCCAAAAGCTGGGTGGCTGAAGTTCCCTGTCTCCACATCTTTCACTTGCATGCACTTTGTTAGCTGGACCACAAAACCATCCACCATATCCTCTCTCAGGCCAGCCCAGTGGCAAGCTCCCTCATAACATCACTTCTGTTTTTTGTTCCTTTTATTGTATCCACTGGGATTCCAACAGCAGGCACAAGGCTATAGCTGAGCACCTTCTGAGAAAAGACCAAGTCAGTATCAGGAAAGACTGCTTCCAGCTCTGGGCTCTGTCACTTCTCAACAGTAGAAACTCAGCTCTGTAAGCCTCAGTTTTCTTGCTTGTGAAACAAGGATCATCCTGCCTACAATCCAGGATCTATGAAGATGCAATAAAAATGGACATCACACATCCAGCACTGTCTGGCATGCACTCCCTTCATCCTCTACTCAAACTTGCCTTGCCTACACCAGGCTTATGTGCTTAAGTTCCATTTTCAACAGGTATCCCATCTCATGAGACAAGGAGACATCTAGAATAAAGGATTTATCTCCTAGTGCTAAAATGCCACATCCCCTATCCTGGCTTCACAGACATCCCAGGCAGGTCATGGTGCCCCCAAGACTCCAGGACACCCTTCCTCCACTCTCTCTGTCCCCTCTGTAGACTCTGCTCTCACAGTTCTATTGAGAGGTGTTTCTGCTGCTACTTCACCTTGCCTAAAAGCCCATTATGCCTGGTACCATGGCTTCTCTGGTCTAATGCATTGCTCTCAGTCAGCACCTTGAGTGCTCCTGGTTCTCATTTGGAGCCCAGTATCTCCTCTGATGCCACAGAGAAGGCAATTTATCTGTATCTTCCTCCTAGTCCAAAAACAGCGTCCTAGCTAGAAGATCAGTCATAACAGTAGTCACACATTATGTGCCAGGCAAAGGTCTAAACACTTCATACATATATATATATATATATAATCTTTTAATCCTCATAACCACCTTGATTATTAAGACCCAGTTTACCAATGAGGAAATGAAACCCCAGGGAATTAAGTCACTCTTATTCAGAATGACTCTCAGAGAGATGATGTTCAGTGTCCCTGGCACCATTCTCTGTGGAAGACATTGGCAGCAAAAGTGTGCATCATATTTTCCATGGCCCTGAC